>NW_027397069.1:71370427-71419673 GCF_003265705.2 Callorhinus ursinus
TCTTTCTTTCTTTCTTTCTTTCTTTCTTTCTTTCTTTCTTTCTTTCTTTCTTTCTTTCTTTCTTTCTTTCTTTCTTTCTTCTTTCTTTCTTTCTTCTTTCTTTCTTTCTTTCTTCTTTCTTTCTTTCTTTCTTTCTTTCTTTCTTTCTTTCTTTTTCTTTCTTTCTTTCTTCTTTCTTCTTCTTTCTCTCTCTCTCTTTCTTTCTCTTTTTCTCTCTTTCTTTCTGCCAATACCACACTGATCTTCTGATTACTATAGCTTTATAGTAAGTCCCAAGGTCAGGGATGGTCAGCCCTCTGACTTTGTTCTTCTCCTTTACATTGTGTTGGCTCTTCTAGGTCTGTTGCCTCTCGATACAAACAATTCAATCAGCTTGCTAATATCCTCAAAAAGACTTACTAGGATTCTGACTGGGACTGCACTGAATCTATAGATCAAGTTGAGAAGAAATGACATCTTGACAGTATTGTATCTTCCTATCCATGCACATGGAATATCTCTCCATTAATTTAGATCTTTGATTCTTTCATCAGAGTTTTGTATTTTTCCTCATAAAGATCTTGTACATATTTTATTAGATATATACCTCATTTTTAGGTATAGATTTAGACCTCATTTGGGGGTTGCTAATGTAAGTGGCATTGTCTTTTCATTTCATTTTTTTAAGTAAGCTCTAGGCCCAACATGAGGCTTGAACTCATGACCCTGAGATCAGTGGTCATAATGCTGTACTGACTGAGCCAACCAGGCACCCCTTATTTCAAATCCCACTTGTCCGTTGCTGATATATAGAACAGTGTTGACTTTTATATATTAACCTTGTTTGCTGCAGCCTTGCTCTAAGTGCTTATTAGTTCCAAGAGGTTTTGTTTGATTCCTTCAGTTTTTTACATAGATGATCATGTCATCTGTGAATGAGATAGTTTTATTTCTTTCTTCCTGGTTGGCATAATTTTTATTTCTCTTTCTTATCTTACAGTATTAAGTAGGACTTCCAGTACAATGTTGGAAAGAAGTAGTGAGAAGGGACATACTTGCCTTGTTTCTAATCTTAGCAAGAAGGCTTCTAGTTTCTCACCATTAGGTGTGATGTTAGCCATAGGCATTTTGTGGATGTTCTTTATCAAGTTGAGGAAGTTCTCTTTTATTCCTAGTTCTATGAGAGTTTTTATCATGAATATGTATTGGTACATTTTTAATTAAAATCACATGATCTTTTCCTAGTACTTTTATAGTTTTTTAATTTATTTTAAAAATTATTTATTTAGGGCACCTGGGTGGCTCAGTTGGTTAGGTGACTGCCTTCGGCTCAGGTCATGATCCTGGAGTCCCAGGATCGAGTCCCACATCGGGCTCCCTGCTCAGCAGGGAGTCTGCTTCTCCCTCTGACCCTCTTCCCTCTCGTGCTCTCTATCTCTCATTCGCTCTCTCAAATAAATAAATAAAATCTTTAAAAAAAAATAAAAAAATAAAAAAATAAAAATTATTTATTTATTTCTGTATATATGTATGTAATCTTTGCACCCAATGTGGGGCTCAAACTCATGACCCTGAGATCGAGAGTCACATGCTCTACTGTTTGAGCCAGGCAGGCACCCCACTTTTATGGTTTTAACTTAAAAATTTTAGCTCTTTTCTTTCTTTCTTTTTTTCTTTCTTTCTTTTCTTTCTCTCTCTTTTTTTGTTTTTTGCTTTGGTATATGTTGCCTTAACGGTATTTTGTTTTGTTTTGTTTTAAGATTTTATTTTTAAGTAATCTCTACACCCAGCGTGGGGCTTGAACTCACAACCCTGAGATCAAGAGTCACGTGTTCCACTGAGTGGCCAGGTGCCCCAGTTTTTTATTAACTAGAATCTGAAAGAATTTTCAGAGGAAGGCGATACAGAGGAGGAGACCAAGGAGGAGAGAGGGGAGGACTGGGGTGGGAAGAGAAGAGGAAGAGAATTTGAGAGGAAGGGAAATGGCAATTGGTCAGAAGGGAAGTGTGGAACAAATGGAAGAGCACCAGGTTGGCATTTTACTTCAGCAGAATGGGGCACAAAGATTTGGGTTCCAAGGTTGGAGGTGTTTGACACCCGTGGGTGGTGGGAAGGGTGCTGACTTCCACTGCTGGAGCCAGAGCTGGGGAGGATCTCCTGCTAACGCTCTGATACACATAGACACATTTCAGGGAGATTCGTCATGGCCATTCTCCTTCCTATGTCTTTCCGCAGATGCCCGCCCTGAGGCGGAGCCATACCAGACCCACATGACAGGGGCTGCGTGGGCCTGATGGACAGCGGGCTGGGCACTGCTGGGCCAGGCTCCTGGAAGAAGACAGATTCAGATTGTCAGTCACAGGGAAGACCCATCGAGAGTTTCCTTTTCCCCTCCAGCCTGGCCCTGCTTTGTCTTCTAGAGCTACATCCAGAACCCCTCTTTCTACAGGAGAGAGGCTCCAACAACTGGAAGGGGCTTTCCATTTCACCCACTCCAAACCCTCTGAGCCTTCATGGCCACCTCAAGCACGCCCACCTTCCCTGGTCCTCCCCCAACCCAGGGCCAAATTACTCCTTTCTTGGCTCTTTCTTTTAAAATGGCACACTCCCCGACCCCGTTGCCCAGCATCCCCTCTTCTCTTCCTTGGTTTCTTGATTTTTTCACGTGGTACATTTCAGATCCTGACAGGTTCTATGTCTTCTTTATTTATTTGCTTTTTGCCAGTTTCCTCAACCAGAATGGAAGCTCCACACAGGTATGCAGGCCTTTTGTCTCTTCGTTTGCTGTTCCATTCCCAGGACCTACCACAGTGCCTTGTTCTTTATAGCTTTCAGTAAGTACCTGTTGACTAAATAAATGCATAATGTGAGGTACTTCTATTTGTCAATTAATTCAGTCAGGCTTGTGTACATTTTTAAAATTATATTTGTTTCCTCTACCACAATTTAAAGATGGAGATCCTGCCTCATTTGAACAATGTTCGTTCATTTGATAAATATTTATTTAGTGGCTACTATATGCCCTCCGGGCACTGTGGGAAGCATGAGATACAGACTTGGCCCCTATTCGCATGAAATTTTCAGCCCAGCCGTGAACACAGATGACGAGGGAATAAAAATTAAATGGGATGATTATTTTCCTAGGAGATTCACCCTTCCACGGGATTAATGTAGCGCCTGACACTAAATTTTTATTGAACCAAATACTCCTTCAATGCAAGAGATGATACTGATGTCATATTCCTACTGAGAGATTATAGGGAAATTAATTTCATGCTTGTCTTCAACTGCTCCCATTTCAACCTCAGAATTAAAATAGAAGTAAGAAACATTAGTCTAGCGACACACTTAAGCCAAGCTAATATGAATCTTAAATCAGTTTACACATTAATATGATCTGGGCATCTGGTGTCTCCCAGAGGACCCGGTTATGTGTCCACTGCTTGACCACAAGTACATGTCCTTGGCTCAGCAAATGACTCGACAGCTGTGAAGTATTGTCTCTCTCTGAAATCGGACTAAGTTCAGCAACCCAAATTCAACGGCCTTCTCCTCTTCTCTCCCTAGAATCTTCTCTACTGAGGATTTTCCAACCTTGAGTGAAAAGCTCCCCATCTGGACTAGTGTGATAGTTCCGTGCTCAGCTGATGCCATATTCCTTTATTGTGTGGCCCCACCCAGACTCTGGCAGCACATCTGTGGTTGACAATAAGTCTGAGTTCACATTTTGGCTCCGCCGTAGGCATTGTCATAGGAACTGAATGCAGGCCCAAAGGATTGTAAACAAGGAGCTATTCAGCAACAAATATCAAAAAAAAAAAAAAAAAAAAAAAAGCTGTTTGTTTTTCTCTGTTCTTTCTAGTTCCTTAAGATTCCTCCGTGGGTCTTCATGAAAACCCTCTACCATATTGGTTTCCTCCTAAATGCCCAAAGGCTTCTCTGGAGAGAGACGGCAGCTACATTAATCCCGGGGAAGGGTAAATTTCCTAGTAAAATAATCATCCCATTTAATTTTTATTCCCTAGTTATCTGTGTTCACGGCTAGGCAGCAAATTGGGAGAAAATGTATTCCCTCCAGCATGTCGCCCTGTTGAACGTGGTCCAGCTGCCCCAACCTGAGATAGCAGAGTGTGGAGAGATAGGCCAAGACTCTAAGAACAATGCCGCTGTGGTCACCAGCAGGAGAATGGGGGTTGGGGGTGGGGTCACTGGAGTGGCCAAGCAGAGCGCTGGTCCCTGCTGCCTGCTGATGAAGGGGTCAGGTGTCATTGGGGAGAATTATGGGCTGGTAGAGGGGCGTCTAGAGAGAGAAGAAGCAAATGGTGCTCCTGGGGCAATCCTGCTCTTCTCAGAGCACTCCCGTTCATGCAAGCACCTCTGCTCCATGTTTTCTTCTTCTTCCCATCCACAGGGCTTCTGGAAGGTCTCCCTCTGAGCTTGTGTTTCCCTGAGTCTGACCATATTCACTTTGGAGTCCTTAGGGACTCACAATGTTCAAGATGTGGGTCTTGAGCATACTGCTTATCAAAGTGGCTCATTCAGCCTCTGTGGTCCTGGGGTACACACAGAAAGGTGAACAAAAGCCACAGTTTGTTCACATAGGGTCCACAAACAGGGATGCATGTATTTTCTTCTCAAAATATACATGACACTGCTTACTCTTCCGTTAGTGGAGTGACCCACTCATCCTGGTCTGGCAAGGATTTTCCTGATTTCAAAATTGAAAATCACACATCTTTCCATCTCAGGCAAATCAGGATGGCGGGATGCTGTCCCTACAAAGGAAATTTGGAAGATTTCCATATGTTCTAGGTGGGTCTGTGTTCCCCTGATCTCTGTATCCCCTGAATGGAGCCTCCAGCCTCACACATGGCAAATAGGGGCTCAACAGTGATTTGGGAGGATTCCCCCTCTGGTAGTGCAGATGCAGTGTGCTGACCATCATGCTGTCTCAACGGTGCTCTCAAATGGAAACCTTGCATGTAGGACATAGCTGAGCGAGAGGTAAGTCAGAGCCCATAGGGCAGAGATCTTTCCTACCTGAAAGACTCTGAGAGGTGCCTGGAGCTCTGGAGCCTCCTGGTTCAGATCCTCCCCCACTGGCCGGCAGGACACCCTGGGCAAGAGCCGAGACAGGCTGAGCCTTGATTTCCTCATGTCCAACAGCGGGAGTCCCTACCCCTTGTGACTGCAAGAATTAAGTGATAATATAAACAAAGAGCACGGCATAGGGCCTGATGTACTAAACAACCACCCAACATTACCCCTTATCATTATCAGTGGTAGTAGTAACCAACCAGGCTATTTGTAAATGGGGCCCGTGTTTTCTAATACGTTTAGAACTCAGATTATGTGAAGGCAACTCTCTCCAGTCCCTCCCTCCTCGGGAGCTTTTTACTATGGCTCGTTTATATAAACTTTGCTTTGCTGCCCATCCAGAAAAAAACAAAAAAACAAAAAAACTGCTGTCTCTTTCTCTCTCAAACAAACAAATAAAAATCTTTCTTGGAGCCAGCAGGGGGAGGGGAAGGGGCAGAGGGAAAGGGAGAAGAAGACTCCCCACCGAGCAGGGAGCCCAACATGGGGCTCAATCCCAGGACCCTGAGATCATGACCTGAGCCGAAGGCAGGAGCTTAACCAACTGAGCCACCCAGACGCCCCTAAATAAATAAAATCTTAAAAAAAAAAAAAGAATTCAAATTACGTGGGTGAAGCACAAAGTCCTTTGAAGACAGGAATAGATGATATGTGAAAATAGCCTGTATTTGGATTAATATTTAAAAGATTCAGTAAATAAATAAACTCCAAAGGGGAAGAATGACTTTATCTCAATTATTTGAAAAGGTGGTGGAAATACTTCATAAAGAACAATCTTGATTGGCAGAAGACTGATGGATTAAACGGAATGGTCCCTTCAGTCTCTGGGTTTTAGAGACTTTCCCACTGTTATAAAGATGTATGTGTCTCTGGGAAATAATTTGATATAGTTTAATGGTGAAGGAGTGAATTTTCCTGGTTTATAGAATACGAGGCCAAAGGAGAGAAATGGCTTGGTCTCCAGTTCACCAACCTCAGCCTGTCTCAAGAGACATCTGTATATGGTAACGTTTATTATTCATAAAACAAGATAAATTTGAGCCTCGTTTAGGATCTCTCAGGACTAAGGGGCAATTTGGACACAACTTATTTATAGTAGTGAGTAAAAGATTGTGAAATGGGAGCATGACTGATTTATTTTAAAGGCGTTGCAGTTTTGTCTCATCTGAAACATTCAGTTTGGCTAAGGAAAATCAGTTCCTTTCCTAAAGCTTTGACAAAAATCATAGAAAGATGTTGCCTGGCTCATCTATCACAAAATAGGGCACATATGCCACAAAGTCACAATTATCTATTTATTCTGGGATTAGACATAGGGCTAGACCAAGAACAGATTAAAATGATCTGACTTCATTAGCTTAATTAGGGAGTCCCAAATTAGATTTTTGCAGCTAAATTCTTCAGTCACTCAGGGCGAGCAGCTGTTGCCAGGCGCCGGCCTCAAAGGTAGAGCTCCCAGCGTGGTCTGGCGAGCCCCTGGCCCTCCCAAAGCTGACCTCAATGAAGGACCGCGGGAAACCCATGGGGCCACATCCTTGCGGGCCCTGCGTTGCTTTGACCTGAAGAGCCATTTCAAACATTGTTTCCAGCAGAGGCCCCACTGACCTTTTCCATTATTACTGAGACATGTGTTTAGTTCTGCAGCAGGACTGGCTGCATAATCTGCGGGGCCCAGTGCAAAATAAAAATGCAGGGCTCCCTGTTCAAAAAGTGTTTACCATTTCAAGACGCAGCAGCAGGGCATGAGCCCAGAAGCTGGCCCTGCCTTGCAGTCTGAACCGTTCACACACTCACCATCTAGGATGTGGTCCCTTCTCTCTGGTTCTCACATACCCTCTACAGATAGGTCCTTACTTACAGTGGTTCAACTTAGGATTTTTGACTTTACGATGCAGTGAAAGCAATATGCATTTAGTAGAAACCGGACTTTGAATTTTGAATTTCAGTCTTTTCCTGGGCTGGTGAGATGCAGTGAGATCCTTTCTCCTGATGCTGGCAGCAGCTGCAACCCCTTGCCCAGGCATGTCATCACTAGAGTAAAGGACCAATACGCGGACAACCATTCTGAACCCAGACGACCACGCTATTTGTCACTTCCAGCACAGAACTCAATACGTTACAGGAGATATTCAATACTTTGTTATAAAATAGGCTTTGTGTTAGATGATTTCGCCCAAATGGAGGCTAGTGTAAATGTTCTGAGCACCTTTATGGTAGACTAGGCAAAGCTACAATGTTCGATAGGTTAGGTGCATTAAATGCATTTTCAATTTATGGTATTTTCTATTTATGATGGGTTTATTGGGACATAACCCCATCGTAAGTGAATAAAGATCTGAACTCAGGAGGTGATGGCTGAGGTCCATAGTAAGTGCATTTTGTACATAATGCATACACGATTGGATTATTTACCAGGTGGGCACAAATTTTTTATCTTGATATACACAAATACAGCATGATACAGTCCCTAGAAGTAGTATTCACGAAAGGAAATGCATTATCACAAACCAAAAAATACCAAAAGGTACACCAGCCTAGGGGTTGATTATCATTGAATGACTTCGAGTTAGCCTGGAAAACATAAATACCATTTATAGAGTTCTGGAAGCCTAAAAATTCAGAGCTATCATCTGATTAAAAAACAACACAACAACAAACCTTGAGGCTTAGCAAGCTCACGGGCCAAATTCTACAACAGAAATTTTGTCAAAGATCTTTCTCAGCAACAGTAAATTCTATTCCTTGGGCATCATAGTGTCCAGTGAAGTAGAGACAGAAGCCCCAGACAAGCAAGCCAGAAAGTCATTTGGAACGTTATCAAGCCAGCTATGTGCCAGGGTGGCATCCAGGTCCAAGCAAGTTAAAGGTCAGTTGAGCAAAGTATCAAGCAACTATCTTGATAACCTGCCTCCTTATAGCTCCTTGCCCGCAGCCTTTCTCCATCCCTCCTCTCTGCTTCTACATTATCCTTTCTTGGCAATTTCATGCACCCTCCGTGCTTTGAGTCTTATCTCCAAGAAGAAGACTCAGGCTGGGATCCCAGCCCTGGTGTCCCTGGGTGTTAGCTGTGCACCTGAGTGTGCCTGCGAGGTACCTCCACCTTTGGGTGCCAGGTGCACCTGAAATTCTGTTAGAAACCAATAGCAGCCCCCCACTCTCCTAGTCATGAAACCTCAGCACGCTTTAGTTCCCTTTTCTCCTTTCCTCTTTTTTTCACATTCAACCAGAAAATGACAATCATGGCTCCACACCCAGAGGGTTTCTCGAACCTAGTTTCTTCTCCCACCTAGAGCCAGACCTGTGACCGACCTCCAAGTCCCGGCTTTGCCTCCTTCAGCCACCTGCAATAGACAGCGGTAAACTGTCTTCAGCTCCAACACCCCCCTGCTCAAAAACCCTCAGCCCACGGAGTGAATCCTTGCACTGGCACTTACAGCTCGCTGAAACTGATCTTGACCTGCCTTCAGACTTCCAACAAGGGCTCCTCTGTGGGGATCTCACCCTCCAGCCCAAACCACCACTTGTGACTTCTGAATACACTTGACGCTTTCCTGTCCTCGTGGTATTCCTATCCCATTTGCCAGCACTTTCCCTAGAAAGCCTTCCTCCCCTTGTGTGCTCACCAAGACCCTCACCCTTCACAGTTCAACCCGTCTGGGCCGGCTCCATGGAAGCACTCCTAGATTGCCCCAGGCAGAGATCGTTTTTCCCCCGTTGGAAAGTTTTAATTCCTCTGTGTCGTACTTCTCAAGGCACTCGTCACATCTGGCCAGACGCAGAATCTTCTGTTCTAGATTTTACAAGCAGCTTTGAGGATAGGCCTTTTGTCTTATTTTTCCTTTACTGAGCTCAGTAAATTACTGACTCAATAGTAGTGATCAAATGTCGTAGCGGTCATCATAGATGTCACATCCAGCTTTGCAATGGTTAACGTTTAACTTAGGACGGCTGAGAACTCAGTCCGTTAGCACACGATGCCTCCTCCCACTCCCCTCAGTTGCCCCTACCTTAGTCCAAACCACCAGCAGCCCTCCTTGGATTGCTGAGCAGCCCCAAACTGGCCTCCCCATGGGCTCCTTGTCCTCCAAATCTAACCTCCACGTGTTGGCCGGGAGGTAGTCTGAAAATGTCAGTTCTTATCAGCCCCTTGTTTAGAACCTTCCAGACTTTCTACAGAGGAAGGGCTTAGATCATAATCTGGTTGGAAAGGAGGACTAGGACAATTGTCTTGATGCCGTATTTGCGCCCCAAGAACAGGGTATAAGAAGTTGAGGCTGCTCTGGATGGCTGATGGAGTACTCCCCAAACCACCTGGCTGCTGGGACCCGGTTCCCCGCTGGAGCGTGCCAAGTGAGAAGAACAGAAAGGAGGCAGAGACTGGGTCCTGCCTTGGTTTGGAATCTACCAGAGGGTTCTCCCTCTTGCTCCCCTCTCCTTCCTTCTTTTGTGACGGTTCCCTTCCTGACTCTCAGTTGTGCTGGCTCTTCCTTCCTGGGGGCTGCATGTGGAGCCGTGGTCCCTTTCTTTTCCAGTACCTCCCTCCGTCTGTACAAGAACAGAGAAGGCTTGCCTGGCTTCTCAGGCAGGCGTTGCTCCCGCCTGCGAGGGGGGAGTGGGGAGAAACAGAAGCAAGCTCAGGAGATCTAATGTATGAAGTGAGAGGAGCCGTACTCCGGAAACACAACGTTTCACACATGAATGAGGGCAGCCCCCCTCAGGGGGAGTGACAGAGCACCGTCATCCTCACAGGTAGGTGCAAGAAGAACCTCTTCTCAGCTTATGCAGAGAACCAACCTCTTGTAATGATTTAAAGACACGAAAGAAAGAACAGTGTCTGCTCGCACCACCTACAAGCAATTGCGTGCACATTATTAATAGGGAAAACTCTTTCTTCCAGGGCTTTGTGTTGCTGGAGGGAGGAAGAGAAGAGAGGAAGGAATCGGAGTGCCGCCCACCGATAAGCTCTGTGTCTATCCTCGGACGAGCTGTGAATAGCTGTTGTGCTCCCCACACATCCACGACAGTAAGATTGTGTGTGGCTGCGAGCTATTTCCGTGAAAATTTCGAGAAATGGCTTCAGATGGAAATACCAGTGGCCCTTCCCTGTGGTCACGGATCCTCACATTTCCCCCAGGAAACCGGCCGGTGAGCTGCACAGAGGCTCCTTGTTTACATCTGGGGGGACGGTGGTGGGTTAGTTGGAAGCTAAATGTTTAGCAGAGGTAAAAAACAAAAACAAAAACAAAACAGAGTTTGCCCAGGTTAACTCCCTTAGTCTTGCTAGGCTTACAAAAGAAGGTAAGCAGCGCACATTATACAGCGCCCCTGGCCGTCAAGCCTGCAGGGAGGTAGGTTGCCGCCTGAGAGCCGGGAGGAGACCAGCAGGTGCATCCTGCACATCCCAGGCACAGGTGTCCAACCGGCGGAAGCCCTGTCCTCCCAGAAATCCTGCCCAGGTGCCAGGTGTCACGGAGGCAGTCTGCCAACAGGATGAGAAGAAGTCAGATAACCAGTCAAGCTTTCACTTGCAGGCTGGAGCTTATTCACGCAAAGCAAGGAGGGCCGGGCATCATTTAGTAGAACACCCGCCACCTAGGGCAGAGGTGGTAGCCCGCCTTCCTGTGCCACGCTGGCTTTTCTTCACTTCTTGACTTTCCAAATGATATTACTCTCCCAAGAACTTGGACTCCAAATATTTTCATTATCTTTAAAGACTCAGAAAATGTAGCAATATATATAAAGAAGAACGAAAATCTCAGACCCCCATTACCAGAGATGGCCACTGCTTCTGTTTGATTAAACTTGCTCCTTGATGCATATTGTTTTACATAGTTGAGTTGATACTGGGTAGAATTTTAAGATTGTATCTTGCTTTTTTCCTGCTTAGCTCGTGTTATCATAAGCATTTTCTCATGTCATAAAAAATTCTTCCTACAGTAATGTGAGGGGGAAATGTATATTATTAGCAACTGACACAAGAATTCCTTTTAGGGAAAAATTCGCCTTTATTAAGAAGAAAGCTCTGGGGAGGACTGGGGGGCATACTTTGTCAGTTACTCCAGGGAGCAAGCGTGTGAGAGTGAGGGGCAGCCGGCTTGCGCAATCTGAGCCCCCTTGACGGCTCCTCACGACAGTAAGTCATCCAAATCACAAAATGCTTGTGGGGAGAGAGGAAGTTGAATTAGGCAGCCCCGGACAGAGCATTGGCAGGAAAAAGGCACTTGGAAGGAAGGAAGCTCTTGGTAATCTACACAATTAGTGGGAAAGAGTTGCCTTGTGTAAATTGTGGAGCGGAGAACCAGGCCATGTTCATCAGATATCTGCAAGACAAGGGGAGGGCCTCTCGGTCCCACAGCTGATATCATGTTGATGCTCACAGTCTTTTGATGGTTGTCTAGTGTTCCATTAAAAGGCACTATCATTTAAGTAACATTTTGAATAACTTTGTATTTAGGTTAATTCCTCGGACACGGAAAGCACTAGGTCAAATGGTATAAGCATCTTAAAGGAATCTGTTACAGCACCACCTGGTTGTTTTCAAGAATGTCTGCAAACAGGGAGTGTGACAGCCATTTCTTTGCGTCCTCGCTAGCACTCACCTGCTATTTAGGATCTGCTCTACCAGCTACCGCTTCCAAGAACCTTTTTTTTTTTTTTATTCTGCCCAAGTAGAAATAATTTGTCTTATACACCTTGTAATGCCTCACTTTCATCCCCTAAAGGCAGGGTTTCTATTATTGTCATTAGCATACACACGTCCCCCTTGAACTATACTGTAAGCGGTCTGAAGGTAGACTCTGCCTTTCCTACCCTGCCAGGCCATCAGTATTGCAGGACAGCAGGAGCCCACATTGCCCGAACACAGGGGGCAGCACCTGACACTCTCACGTTGTGTCTCCTGACCCAGATTCATAAGGGGATCAGGTTCTAAGAGCTGTGGTGATTCAATTCCGTGACTGCGCCACTGAGGCGATCTCTGGGGAAGTCTGGAAAACGGAGAAGTGCCAGAAGGCTGCCAATGGGTGAACAGTGTGCTGGTGTTCAGAAACGGGCCGAGGGTGGAGGAGGTGGGGCAGAGTCCAGCGTGCTGCACTAGCAGAATGATTCGGGGAGGGGAGGCCATGATCACCAGGAGTCAGCAGGGGCTCAGTGAGAGCCTTCGCACTGACCTAGTTTCTTTTGCTGCCAGTATTCTGGTTGTGGCACACACCAGAGAAATGCGAAGAGCGGGACGTCTCCGGAACCCGGTGAACGTGCTAGCAGTGGTTCTTCTGACCCTCCTGAGACAAGGTGTGAAAAGGTGGGTTGGATGCAAAGCAAGACAAGTCAGTGAATCCACAAATACCTGAGCAAATCTGCCCTGCCAGTTTGCAAACGTGCAGATCAATGGCCAGATGTTAGTGTGGAGAGAGGTTTTTTTTAAAGTGATGTTCCTCAGAGCTTTCTGCTTGTCTCTGAATGCTTGGGAAAAGATGTGGAAGGAAGAGGTAAGTCATGAGCCAAACGCAGGTTTGGCTGAAAGCTGCAGAGGAGCATGAAATTAGTGGAACACAAAATCAGGATCTAGAAAGACCGGATGAATCAGAGCATCAGGCCAAATTCCATAAAATGGAATTTAACTTGGGTCCCTCAAAATAATTGCACAGGGATGGAGTGAGAGGTAACACATTTCAGGTGACAGAATTTCTATGTGATGCCGTATGGCAGTCAAAAATTCCCCTTTGATTCAATATCCATATCTAGAAGACAGGAGGTGATGGTCGGTCTGTTCTGTACCAGCCTAGGCACACCCTGGAATAGGACACTAAATTCTCGAGTCCGTCATGGGAAAATGATAGGATGATAAGGAACAGTTCAAGAACAAAGAAGGCTACCCTAAAAAAACAAAATCTCAGAGATACTTGAAAGGTAGTTTCTGGAAGAGGTGTCATTTGGAAGTATGTATGAACTTATTTTCTAGAAAAAAAAAGAAGTTGCAGCAGTTTTGGTAGATGGTATTCTCTCTTATGGCCATCATAAGCTTTCTCATCTCACATGTTCTTTTATGCTATGGTCTTGCCACTCCCAATAAAGACATCGAATTTAGTTATCCTTCCCTTGAATCCAGGCTACCCTGGGACTTATTTTGACCCATAGAATTTGGTGGATATGGTGATATATAACTTCTGAAGCTGGCCCTTACCAGTTAGGCAGCTTTCCACCTTTGTTGATTGAAATGCTCAATTTCGGGGTCCAGTTCTAGCCGCCTTCACATTGCAATCCGTGACAGACCTCAGTGGATGCTAGGTGGAGCGGAGATTCACCTCACTGAACCCTGACAAAATATCTGATCCACAAAATTCTGAGCAAATAAGACGGTCATTGTTTGAAGCTACTAAGTTTTAGAGTGGTATGTTACTCAGCAACAGATCATCAAAACAGTGATTAAGAAGGTAGACTGTGGAGTTAGACTGTTTACTAGCTATTACATCTTGAGCAAATCATTTAACTTCTTTGCCCCAGTTTCCTTTTCTGTAAAATAGGGAGGGTAAACCTCACGATTACTGTGAGGATTAAATAAGGCATGAGAATCCCTTGGAATAATACCTGGCCCATAAGAACTGGTCAGTACTAGCATAGTAATAGGACTAAGGGGTGTAAGCTGTGAAGATACAAAATAATTCAACTCTATTTTTAAAAAATTCTCTAGTGGAGTTGTCCAAACGTGGAGTAAGCTGCTTCTGGATGTGGTGAAGCCCCCTTGCCTGGAGATTTCCAATCATGAATGGGTGGCTGTTTGTAGAGTTTGGGGATTGATGACCCCGTCAACCTTAAGATTCTATGTCCTGTCATGTTGGGGCCAAGTTTTTGGTGGAGGAGGCACTCAATGTGTTCAATACGCTTTTCTTGAATTGACTTGAGCTAGATACAGAAGAAAGACGTACTCATCTGGCTAGATCATTACAATTTTGAGATTACCAACATATTTTACTTGGCATAATGTTTTCTCATCAACCATTAATGTTCCTGTACACATCTTTATGAGGTCAGCATCACCATTCCTGTAAGATGAAGGACTTAAAGCAGAAAAGCTAAGTGGCTTATTAATTATTGAATGAACCGCTTAGAGCACCTTTCTGCTTGTGAATTCAAGGCTGGAACAACGAGGCCCAGACCACTCAGCTTCCTTGTGCAGCAAGGTGGTACAGAGACCGTCCCGAGCTCCCCGAATACAGGGACGAAAAGGCACAAAGACACAGCACAGATCTTACTTCTCTCCAGCTTCTGAGCTCAAGAAGCAGCCCCAAGTAACCCCTGAATTACAGAAGTTCAAGAAAGGAGGGGCTGCCCATTCAGAAGTTAACAAAGGAAAAGGAGGTCTGGCATGGGAACTGTCCTGTCTGTTATGAACTAATAAAATGTCCCAGACCTGCTCCCAAGGGCCCTGAGAAATAACAACTCCAAAGTCACTTGCCATTCAGCTGACTGTTTCTTGCCAGGTCATTCTAGGGCAGGGCACAAGACAGGGAGAGAGAAACAGGAGGGCAGAAGTTCTGGGCGAGCGGGGGAGGGGCCCCAGCTTGCTTCCTGTGCTTTTGAGTTTCCCCACACATTGGCATCAAAGACTGCGATCTTGGGGCTCTAAATGAGGACAGACTGACCCAAGAAACAGAGACAGGTGGTCACTTTGCTACTTACTCTGAAACCCCACATGGGGTATTTTAATAGTGCTCTCCATCTGTCCAACCTCGGGGGCTAATCCCTTCCTAATCTGAGCTGTAATATAATAATTGGGTAATCAGACAAGACACTGCAAAAAGCTCAGGCCATAGTTTTGCTGTGCTTTTTGGCTAGACTCTCTCCCTATTAGAGCAAAGTATAGCTGACCTAGAAATTTCCCATTTAAACTTCAGTCTTCGCTAAACAAAAGCAGACACTCTAAAGAAGTATACATGTTTAGGAAGCACAACCCTCCTTCTTGAGGGTAATTTCAGTCCCTGCTCCCTGCACATACAGGAATCAGCTGCTAGGGGACCACATGGTCTTGCTCTGTGCTACAAACTGGAAAAAAAAAAAAAGGAGAAGAAAAGGGGGAGAAAAGCTTCATGGTTAGCTTGGGCTAATGAGCTCACTGGTGTGTGTCCAGGAAACAACCCAGAATGAATACATCTGCTGAGATTTCTCTTTTGAAAGAAGTAACCTTGTTGTGGTGGATGGAAATGAAACATAAATGTAAGCTGCATGAAGCCGGATCAGGGACTGAACCTAAAGCACATGCAGAAAACCCAGTAGGTGGTTAGGCGCTGGGACCAAAGTAAGCAGGGCTATCTGGGGATTAACCCATTATGGAGGAAAACATAGATTTTTTTTCCCCCCCAAAGGAGAAAAAACAAACACTTACACTGCTGAGGCCGGATCCCACTGGCCTAGCACCTGGGAGGAAACAAAGGTGCTGTCAGTCCAGTCGGCTGGAGGTTTCTCACACTGGGGAGTCTCCTGGTTGCCATCAAGGACAGGGTCACAGTTTATTCATGACAGCCCCCAACATACAGTAGGCACACAATAAATGCTATTGGATGCAGCTAAGGCAACATGAAGGCCCTTTCTAAAATAGTACAGAGGTGGCAGTGGCTGCAGTCAGGTAGATGTTCATTCACTTGAGTCTATTTCAAACATTTGCTAAATGTATTTGCTTTGACCAAAACATATTCTCTCCAAAAGAGAAGGCTAAAGGAAATGGAGCGAGCCGGGAGCGGGTGACAGAGACTGGAACGTGAGGGTCTGGAGATCGAATGCACGGTCTTGTGGCAGGAGGAAGCATGGAGGAAAGTGAGCCCACTGGGGATGTGGGGTGTTTCCTTTCCCCAGAAGGGCTGCAGAGTGGGCTGATTTGCTAGCAAATTCTGCTAGTTGTCTGCTCTAATCTATTCTCTCCTTCCATAGTAATAGGGGTGTGGCCAGGCACATGGTTAGACCATATTTCCCATGCTTTCTTGTAGCTAGATGTGGCCATAGGACTAGCTGTCACCGTTGGAATATGAGAGGAAGTGATACGCACCACTTCTAAGTCGAAGCTTCTTCCAGGATCCCTTTCCCAACAACCGACTAGATGTGGACGGCGACAGGACCCCCGGGGGAGATATGAGGTGTGAAGCCTGAGACCCTGGGTGATCACATGGAAGAAACCCCTGCTCTGTTGACTTGGATACCTACCTAGAACCTTCTGTTGGGTTGAGTCATTATTTTGGAAGACCTGTGACAGAAGCTAACACCATCCTAAGTACTGTTTAGAATATCAAGAGAAGTAACCTCCCCCCCATATCATGTAACTCAAAAAGGGGAGATGATGGCCCCAGAAAGTGAGTTATCAGCCTCTGACTGAGATGACTGAGCTACTCCCTTGCAGCTCTGCTGGTCCACGGCTCTGCTGGTCGCAGAGGGCAGAACTACACTCTTCCCTGTCAACACAACGCTCAGTCCCTCCAAGTCAGAGTCAGTTTATGGGAAGTGGGCCCTGGGGCACCGCGATGATGGAGGCTGTGCAGAAAATGCCTGATTGTGTGTGATGTATCATGAGAATATGCTGCACCTCATAGAGACACAGAGGAACTGGGGTCCCAGCCATGACGTGGGGAATGCACGGGATACATGAGCTGCGTAGCGGGAGCAATAGTCCCCCAAGTGAGAGCCTTGGTGTGTACAAAGCAGGTGCACAGTGACATATTCTGGGAATTTGCTCTGACTTCCTGGAATAAAGACTATGAGAGCACATGTGCTTCTGTGTTGTGTGTAGGGGGTTAGGGATGGGATGGGGCTGGGAAGTTAGAGTAGAAGAGGTAGGCAGCGATGCAGAAAAAAGAAAGCAAAAACAAGATAAGAGTCTTTTTCAAATTCAAAATAAGCTTTTAAAGCCCATGGCAGTATCTTTGGGTATAAGGTTTTTTTTTTTACTTACAGGAGGCAGGGTCATTTAAACTTTAAGAACCAAGGTTGCAACCTCAGCGATCAATTTAAAAGAACACGCATGTGTTTTGCTGGCCCAGACTACTTAAGACCCCAAAGCTTTGGGGATGGGAGAAAAGAAGTTGGAGAGGAAGAAAGGGTGCTAGGGTTTTTAATAAGAAGGGGCTCTGCATGGTCCATCCAGGTTAGCTCCAAAGGAGTGGGCATGAGACACGCTTCCCCATGTTGCCATGAGCTTAGGAGCTGAGACTAGGAAGGACCCTGCTACTATCTGTCTGGAGCACTTATGTATGTCCCCTCCGCCATCATGGCAGGGACAAGGGAGTAGATGTTATGATGTGGGGCAGGGGCAGAACCAGAGTGGCATAGGAAAGCAAGGGAACTCTTCATGTTTCTGAGAGTGAGGTTGAAGTGGCTGAGAAAGGGAGCCAGCGATCCAGAAGGTGTCATGGTTGCAGTGAGGAGATGCTGTGGCAGAGAGCAGGTTGCTCGTGTGACTGGAAACCAGATGGGAAGGACAAACCTGGGCAGAGGGCCTCCCATACCTGCACGGGCTGGTTCGTGCTTACTGTCTATCTGCTAAGAGGGCTGGAC
Organism: Callorhinus ursinus; assembly: GCF_003265705.2. Lineage (NCBI taxonomy): Eukaryota > Metazoa > Chordata > Mammalia > Carnivora > Otariidae > Callorhinus > Callorhinus ursinus. The sequence goes on from NW_027397069.1 coordinate 71,388,041, forward strand.
CAACCTTGTGTGTGATGTGGCTCTGTGTCAAGAAGCAGAGACACAGTAGAATTTCTTTAAGATGAGAGAGAATACACCCAAGGGAGCAGGTGCTCGGGCTTGAATTCATTTCTTGCAGCCCCTCTAGTCTCTCGATCTTGAATTCCTGTGCCTTGCATCCTCATTAACACCTGTGGGCCACCTCTTGGACTCTGGCTGTAGTTTGCACCCTCTCTGGGATCAGATGATTCCCACTGCTGAGTCTGGCCACTCCCTAACATGCATTCATCCATGCCCAAAGCCCTGGCATCCCGTCCACATGGCCTCTGCTGTCCGATCTCATTTTGCCTGGTTTTGGCTTCTTTGCACCCACCTTGGCACTGACATCTGGAAGGGGCCCCACCCCACTCTGCAATCTAAGATGGAATATTTTCTAAGAGTAGCTCAGCCAAAGAGCAGGCCAGGAGAAAGGGAATTATGGGAAAGAGCCGCCCAACGGTTATGGTGTAACCCCTTTACCAGGCTGCCCTGCAGGAAATTGGAGAACAACAAAGCCATAGTGTTTCTCTTATTCTTTCCCAGCCGGACAGCCCTCGAGGCTCCTCCTGGTTAGTCCTGGCGGACCCAGGGCTCTCACATGTGTGTGCCAATGTCTAGTCTGGGCTGACGTCATTTTCATTCTTGTGCGCTCTGGCTGGCTCTGGTGCTGTCCCCTCACTGCTGGCCACCCCCAGAGTGCCATCCCCAACCTTGCAATCTGCCAAGAGTCCGCACCTGCTGGAGCAGCCCCTGCCCAAGCTGAACCCACCGAGGGGGTCTGCACGAGGGCACTGGTGGTTGTGCCGAAGGATGAAGGTGACGTGGGTGCTGTCACCACCACTGGCCATGCTGCTTGTTATGGGTTGAACTGTGGCCCCCAAAGCTACGTTAACATCCTAACCCCGGGATACCTGCGAATGTGACCTTATTTGGAAATAGGATCTTTGCCATTGTGACAAAGATATAAAATTAAGATGAAGTGATGCTGGAGTGGGGTGGGTCCGTGGTGCCGTGTGACTGGTGCTCTCATAAAAAGAGAGGAGACACAGACAGACACCGGAGGGAGAACATCATGTGAAGATGGAGGCAGATGACCTCATTCTGCCTGGTTTTGGCTTCTTTGCACCCACCTAGGCACTGACAGCTGGAAGGGGCCCCAAGGGATGCCAATGATGGCCAGAAAGAACCAGAAGCTAAGAGAGAGGCACGGGAGCTACCCCGATACCAGCATTGGCAGCTTCTGCATGGCCTGTGCCCCCCGAGACCCCCCGACATTAGAGACAAGTGCTCATTTTGCTTTTGTTTGGTCTTTTCTTCAGACCCTCTTGCTCTACAATCCAGGTATAAACCGGCAGGGGCTGGGCCAGGGTGACACCTTATGAGTGGTGACCCGGGGAACCCAGAACACCTCCCCCCCGGGCTTCCTGGCCATTCCAGAGCCCAGGTGGGCTTCTGTCTCCTCTTGAGAGGAGCTCTTTCCCCTCAGCCACCTCAGCTGTGCTCCAGGGTTGATGTGGAAAATGACAAATTGGGGGCACTTTTTACAGTGCATGTTACTAATTAGAAAAGAATTTCTCCTCTGTGTAAGCATATACCCAGAACAGCTATTACCCCACCCTGAAAGCCGATGTTCAGGACAGATCAGGAATCAAAATATGCAAATAAGAACGTAAGAACTTCAGTCTAGCCTTGGCTGACTGGTGCTCAGACCTCTCTAGTCCTCTTCTGCCAAGCGCTCGCCTAGAGCTCTCTTCGCAGAAAGGAGGGCACAGCAAAATGTCAGTAGCATGGACCCCTGGGCCGGGCTCCCTGGCAAGCGGCATTCACACATCTCTCCCCTGGCAACTGTGCACTTTACCTTGTTGTCTCAGCTTGTGTGAGGCCCTTGGAGGGCAAGGATAGACCTTGGCCACAAGGACAGAGTCAACTGCAGGATGAGGGGCAAGGTTGGCAAAGCTGGAGCTCCTCCTGATGGTCCTCAAACAAAGACATTTGAGGGTCTTCACTCAGCTCGCCCCAGAGGATAACCACGGTGGGGTGGGGTGGGGGTGGAGATGGACAAGAGTGGGAAGGCAACATGGCCAATTGGGCTGGGGTCCAGAGCAGGCTAAGTGGTCTGGAGACAGAAGGTGTTGGTCCCAGTTCAAGTATCATTTCCAAATGTCATTGGCTAAGCATTATCCCTTTAAAGACCGTAGGCAAATGTAAGGTAAAGCCAGCAGTCTCCTCAATGGGAATGCTGTGACAAGGGGAGGTCCACAGTAGCAGCTGCTCCCTGGCTTGAAGGGTAGCTCCTCTCCCGGCCTTTTCTGTAGAATGTTCTGGGTGGTTCCCCTCAGATAGAAAATGCCACCCAGTAAGCTTGGGACACAGACTGGAGCTAGGCTGGTCAGAAGACACCCTGAAAAGGGAATTGATGATGAGGATGATGATGATGATGTTGACGATGAAGATGATGGTAAGCTCTCAAATGATTCCTCCTGTGTTTCTCTTATCTTTTTTTCTTGTTTTGATTATCCTCCTCCAAAGATGCTCGTTACCCAGAGAGAAAAGCCCTGACTGAATAATAAACACTCCCTTGTGCCAAAAAAGAAAAGCACGCACATGTCTCCAGCAAAACCCGCTTGCTGTTCACATTTGCAAACCATCCTATCATTCTGAAACAGCGTTTTTCTGAAACATTTATCCTCAGCTCCTTTCTACTCTAATTTTCTGTTTGCTCTCTCAAATGGTAGGTTTGGGAAGTGGTTGGGGGCTATGGTGGAGTAGGGGAGAAAGAATGACAGAGGAAACCATAACCCCAAACAGGGATAAAATTATCCTCACTGGTAAAATTATCTTCACTGTCATGATCTATCTTTCTGGGACAAAAGTCACCATTTTGTGCAAATACAGATTTTGCTTCCCTGACTCTTGACTGTGAAGAACGATTTAAGGTGTGAGTAAACCCTTGAGACGGTTCATAACAATGGCCTTTGGCTTCAGTCTGCCACCCAGCAGTTGGGCTAGAACTCTAACCATCCGCCTCCCTCGTTGGCTCCTGGGCCCTGGGAAGGAGGTGCCCTCCCACCATGTGTCTGATTTTTCTGGTAAGATCCCTATAGCCTGGCCGCACTCTCCTTTTGCTGATAGTCCCCAAAACAAGGCTCTTGGGTCGGAGAATATTTGAAGGTCCCCATTCACACCATGGCTTCTAAAGCTCCCCTTGCTCTGGGGCCTTTGGAGGAGGATGATTTGGATTGTCCCTGTTTTCTTCTGCCTCAGGGCCAGGGACTCGCCATCATAGCAACTTCCCCAGACTGAAGACTGCTTTGTCCCTTTCTCTTTGTTTGAGGTCTGTATCTCAAAGGAATGATACCCAGCCCAAAGTCCTGGCTACAGGTTTCCACGAGTGGCGGGGGCGGGGGGGGGGGGCGGCAAGGACTGTCATGTAAATGAGACTCACACCGCCTGTCTTGATAGGCCAGCGCTCTGCAGAATAAACGGTCCACCTTCTCCCAACATCAGGCTCAGGTATGGAGAAGGGGAGACTTTTTACAGGCGACTTCACTTTTTCCTGATTCCTGTCATAAACTCTTTCAGACTGACACAGTTAGGTAGTAACCCACCAATCAGAGCTACTGTATGTGTGTGTAAAAGAACTGAAAAAGATTTTCGACTGCCTTTAAAAGCTTGTGAAGAAATAACAAATGCATTTCTCTTTATAGTTCTTCATACCTCTTCCCTCCCCTCAACAATGAGGACCCTGATTCATCAAGGCAAGTGGTCAGTTAGAACTGGCAAAAGCCTCTCTGGTCTCAGTTTTACACCCTGTCCTGGGGACACGTGTGCCGATAGTGGCAAAGACCTGGTCAGATTCAAATGCTGAGAATGGGGGTGCCTGGGTGGCTCCGTTGGTTGAGTATCCAACTCTTGGTTTCGGCTCAGGTCATGGTCTCTGGGTCATGGTCTCAGGGTCGTGGGATCAAGCCCCAAGTTGGACTGCAAGCTCAGCAGGCAGTCTGCTCAAGATTCTGTCCCTTTTCCCTCTGCCCCTCTTCCCACTCATATGCTCTCTCTAAAATAAATAAATAAATAAATAAATAAGTAAGTAAATAAATAAATAAATCTTTAAAAAAAAATGCTGAGAATGAAAACCTCTCCTGAATCCAAACTCCTTATTTTTTAAATTTTATAAAACAATGTTCTTGATAAAAATCAACAGAAAAGGGCAAGTATACAGCTAACAACCCCCAGGCCTAAATTCAAACCAACTGTGTTCCATGCTATAGGACCTGCCTTGGCCAACATGTTATTAGTAAAACTCCGACTTCAACCCAGAAAGAATGGAGGTTCTGGGTATAATGCAAGTAGCTCATAAAAAATGAAGCTGGAGATGATTAGGGAAAAGACGGATATTCACATGTATGTAAATATCACATATTGCTAAATAATATTTATGAATAAAATAAATGATATGTTAATATTACATCTTTATCACATATTATTAAGTATTAAACAGATATATTCTATATAGATAATATATATATGCGCTTCTCCAAATGTCTTCTTTTATTGCTAATAAGCCTTCAGTTAGGATCAGGAAATTAGGTGTAAAGGTTACAATATTAGCAGTCACCTTCAAAGTCAGATTACAGAAAAGATCCCCAGATTGGGATGTTCCCTGGGACAAGGTTTCCATTTTCCCCAGATTATGTGGGTCAGAGCAGCTGCAGAGACTCCTGGGCACTCAGCATCCTGCCAGGCTTTTCCATGTTCCATAGGGGAAGGGGGCTGCAGGAAGCCCTGGGGGGATAGTGAAGGGGGTAGGGGGTGGCAGCAGTGGGGGGCAGGAGTAAAGCCCATGTCCTGCCTAATGGAAAAGAAGAAGGCAGACCCTGGACTCCAAGGACCACCTGGGGAGATTCTCAAACTGTGTCCTCCACCCTCCACTCATCCATTGTGACCAAATGCAGGCTAGGCAGTGGCTTCTGTGACCTGAGCCCCAGGAGCTGGAGTCTGGGATAAAAGCCAGGGTTGTCCCTAAGGACCAGTCAACTTCCACCTTACAGAACTGTTGCACTTTCCTTGCAAAGAGTTGCTAATTGGTATTCGACTGATGGCTGGTGTTTTTGCACAAGAATCAGAACCGCATTAGTAAGGATTCAACATCCACCCCGAGATTGTGCTCAGCAGTGGACAAGACACAGATGTAAACAGGCACACTCCATGCCTGCTGGGCTTGGTGCCCAAATGATAAGGACAGACATGAAAGGCTCGGGAAAGACATAAAGACTCATGAAGTCCAGGATAGGCGCTCAGAGGAATAACCATCGTGTATTGGGTTGAATTTCTTTGTCCATTTTGGGGGTATCTTGTGATCCACGATTGGGCTTCTGGAAAGAACCTATCTAGAGGAGGAGTCCGAAGGTGGGTAAGATTGGATGGAATCTGAATTCCATAAAGGCGACTCTAATTTCTGCAATCGACTCGAGGCTCTGTTGCCTGCTCTTGCCACACACACACACACACACACACACACACACACACACACACACACACACACAAACTATGCAGCACAAAGCCAAGTCGGATCCGAAGTGGGTTAGGGTATTATATAAGCCCTTGGCGGGAGGGGAGATGGTCTTTTCTGTGTGTTTCTTTTGCTGCAGCGGCGGCGGCGGCGGCGGCAGCAGCAAGAGTGGCTCAGGTTGATTTAGAATACGGATGACAGTGGCCTGGCGCGAGCCCACGGCTGACGAAAGCTGCTTAGCCCTCTCGGTTTCCATGGAGACAAGCAGGAGCAGCGGCGGCGGCGGCGGCGGCGGCGAGGCTGTCAGCGAGCGCGGCTGCGGCGGCGGCGGCGATCGCGCGTCCGCGGGGGTCTGCAGGAGGAAGGAGGAGGCCGGGGCCCGGACCCTCGCGGCAGACATGGACTTGCATTGTGATTGTGCTGCCGAAACGCCGGCCGCCGAGCAGCCGTCGGGGAAGATTAATAAAGCTGCTTTCAAATTATTCAAGAAGAGGAAATCGGGTGGCACCATGCCCAGCATTTTTGGGGTCAAAAACAAAGGGGATGGGAAAGGCTCGGGTCCGACGGGCATGGTGAGGAGCCGGACCCACGACGGCTTAGCGGAGGTGGTGGTGCTGGAGAGCAGCAAGAAGGAGGAGCCACGCGGCGGGGGCGACAGCGGGGGCGGCGGCGGGGGTGGCCGCAGCGGGGGGCGGCCGAACCCGGGTCCCCCCAGGGCGGCCGGGACCGGCGTGGGCTCCCTGGCCAACAGCTCGGTGGCGAAGTCGCACAGCTTCTTCTCCCTGTTGAAGAAGAACGGGCGATCGGAGAACGGCAAGGGCGAGCCGGCGGACGCGAGCAAGGCTGGCGGCAAACAAAAGAGAGGGCTGAAGGGGCTCTTCAGCAGCATGCGCTGGCACAAGAAGGACAAGCGGGCCAAGGCGGAGGCGAAGGGCGAGCGCGCGGGGGCCCCGGGCGGCCTCATTCTGCCGGGCTCGCTCACCGCCAGCCTGGAGTGCGTCAAGGAGGAAACGCCCGGACCCGCCGGCGAGCCGGAGAAGCCCAGCAGGGACGCGCCGGGAGACCCAGCAGGTGAGCTCGGAGGGGGAGAGCCGGGGCCGGCCTCCGCCGATCGCGCCCACGTGCCGGACCGCCGAGAGGCCCACAGCCCCGGGGTCCCTAAGGCCGAAAGCGCCCGGGGAGAGGACGCCGCGGGGCATCGGCGCGCCGAGAAGCCCCGGGCACCCCCAGAGCTGGGCGCTGGGGAGGTCCAGACGGCCGAGGATGCCTCCAGGACAGGTGACGTTCCGGTAAAGACCGTCCCCCTTGTCGACTCGGAATGCGGCAGCGGCCGAGCGGCGGCCATCCCTGACCCTTCCTCTGTTGATCCACCCTCAGACCCATCGGCCGATCGTATTTGTTTGATGTTTTCTGACGTGACTTCACTGAAAAGCTTTGACTCTCTTACAGGCTGTGGAGATATTATTGCAGACCAAGAGGACGAGGCAGGTCCCAGCTGTGACAAGCATGCCCCCGGGCCAGGCAAACCAGTTCTGTCTAAAAAGAACCCCGGCGTGGTGGCCTACCAAGGAGGAGGGGAGGAGATGGCGAGCCCGGAGGAGCTGGACGACACCTATCTCCAGGAATTCTGGGACATGCTCTCCCAGACTGAGGACCAAGGACCAGGGCCCCAAGAGGGAGCGGCCAAGGCGGCGGCAGCCCTGGAAACCAAGGTGGTGGCCGAGACGTCCAAAGACGCCAGGTGTGCGGAAGGGTCCAAGGACGTGTCCTTGGGCAAGCATAGGAGGCTCAACCGGATTCCCATCGAGCTCCATCCCAAGGAGGAGCCTAAACAGCCCGAGAAGGAGCAGCAGGAAGGCATCCCCAATAGTGACGAGGGCTACTGGGATTCCACCACTCCGGGCCCGGAGGAAGACAGCGCGGGCAGCGGCAAAAAGGCGGGCATCCCCCGGGATAGCTACAGCGGGGACGCGCTCTACGATCTCTACGCAGATCCGGATGGAAGCCCGGCGGTCGTTCCCGCCAACGAGGAGACGTCCTGCTTGTCCCGGTTAAAGCCTGTGTCTCCAGGCACCATCACCTGTCCACTGCGAACACCAGGCAGTTTGCTGAAGGACTCTAAAATCCCTATCAGCATCAAGCACCTCGCGAACCTTCCATCCAGCCATCCCGTAGTGCACCAGCAACCAGTCAGGAGTGAGATGCCCAGAACAAAAATCCCCGTTTCCAAAGTGCTGGTCCGCAGGGTCAGCAACCGAGGTTTGGCTGGGACCACCCTCCGGGCAGCGGCGTGCCATGACAGTGCCAAAAAGTTGTGAGGTCTCCGAAGCCAAGGTGGATGGACCACATGTCAAGGAATACAACTTTCCCTGGAAACCACTCAAATAAGTTTTGCTTCTCCTAAAGAAAAGCTTTTAGGACCATCCCAGCTCCAGAGCCTAGACCGAGGAGGTCTCTGTGCCGCCAGCAGGGGCAGGATACACCGGAGAGAGGGTGCTACACGTGGGATTCTCCTCTCCAGATAAGTTCCCTGAGAATTATTTTCAAGCACTTTTAGTTTTTTACCTTAAAAAAAATCACTTTTTTTCTTTTTTCCTTTGATGCACTGAACACTTGGAAGTCACCTTTACTTGCCTTTGCAGAAAACAGGACTTAACCAAACCTATGTAAGCATCATGCCATGATATTTGGCGCGGCCAGGGCCCAGAGAGGGCCTGGAGGAACGACTACCAACACCAGAGGAGCCCCTCCTCTTCCATGACACTTTCCTTCCCTCCTTCCTTCTTTTCCTTTTTCTTTCCAGGAAAAAAAGAGAGAGAGAGAGAAAAGAAAAAAGACCCTTTGCTGTATCACTGTGTGGGAAACACCTGCAAAGCTGAAAGAGCCAGGTATTTACCTGATGAGCAGAGGGGATCACTGATTGGCCAAAAACTTACCTACTTTCAGTTGCTGGATATGCAAATAGGTCAATATCTACCACTAGGACAATAAAGGAGCATTTTGGTTTGGTTGGTTTAGAGCATCTGTTTGGGGAGAAATAAGAAGCTCAGCAGAGCAGGTTTTTTCTTTTTCTTTTTCTTTTTCTTTCCCACCCAGTGAAGAAATGAGGATCAGGGAAAGATTTCACTAAAATGCCAATAGACACAGTATTTTAGCATTTATAAACTGTAACATTTTCATGTGTAGATAATGCATATTTTACAGTTTATCCAGCTGTTAACATTTTATAATCTGTCAGTAACCTCGAATTTAAAATCTGGTTTTATTACTAGTTATGATAACTGTCCCTGAACCACTGATGTTCTTTTATGTACTGTAACCGAAAAGCAATTCTGTTTTTGTTTTATATGGGATCTCTGGCTCTCAATGCAGGAAAAAAAAAAAGTCTATTGTGTTGATGTCCCAGAGGAATGATTCTGTCTTGTCTTGGGTAAAAGACTATTTGCTTCTCACTCTCAATCCTGGTTTTCAGAGATTTTTACCTTGGTTATAAAAATTTCGGATTCAACCATTCTACAATATGGGGAGTCCCAAATGAGGAACATATTTAAAAAACCCAATAGAAAAATACAGTTTTTCATGTTATTTGACTTTTGCTTTATAGATTCATAATTGAGACAGATATGTTCAGAATATAACACTGGCAAGTGTATATATCATAAACACTCTATGTCAAGATTTTTTTTTTGAAAAGTGGTTTCCTGATATGTATATTTTCTATTATTTTAGATGAGACATTTATTTCAGGATGGGTTACCATATGCCTGGATAGTTTGAGTGATTAACTGAAGCAGTTCCTAGAATGCTATTAGCATCTAATGATTATATAATATCCTCTTTGAAATGCACTTCAGTGTGTTTAATCAAAAGACCGGAGCTTCTGCTAGGAATTGATTCATGGTATCAGGAAGATTAGACATTTTCAAGGAAAACTACATGTATATGATGGCACAAACACTTCTATATAGCTCCCATTTTCCAGAGAGATTGCCTAAGTAATGAACTGATATTATATGCTTTCCAAGCTTGTTTTCTATTTTATAAAGGAAGGAAAGAGGCAAGTTAAGTATATGGAAACCTATTTTAATAGTACGAAAGGAATAAAATAAACGGACATCAAAGGCAAACAAATTTGAGCCAGTAGCATAAAGCAAATCGTTCCCCATTTTAAATTTGCAATGATTCAATTAGAAGAGGTGGTAGAGATTTGTTGAATTTCTTTAGTAGTCAGATTACTGGATTTTATTGCACTGTGTCAGATCCTTAATGTTATTTCAAAGTAGTGTTTTAATATTTAATTTCCTTATACAGATGAGGTCCTATAATCAGATATAGCCTTAAGCACTCTGAACCCACCAACAGGAATTCATAAAGCCACTCACACTCACACGTGCTTATGCACTCAACTGTGCACAAACTAACAGACAAAGGCGTGTACTGTACACTTGGAAATATTTTACAAATTATTTCTGTCTTGAGAAAGGGATTTAAATTTGATTTCACACTGATAGTACTATTTAGACTCCAAATGCATTCATCTTCCTCCAGTGAATGTAAAGAACATAAATTTTATTCCTAGCCGTAAAACAAAGGATGTTTATTTTCTTCTTGTGCATTTTCTTGTGAGGGTTATCTTCTCCTCTGCGTGAATCCATCACAGAGTTATATTTGTTCATTCGTTCAATTGTACAGGAAAGTTAGGAGTACCTGAAGTATGGATGAGAATATTCTAACAGTAAAGGCAATCTATTGATAAATCTATTTTGTTAGCACTGGGACAAACTAGTTTTGCTTTCATAATTTTGGGGGCTTATTTCTGCCATTATACCACTATGCTGTGTCTTCTTGTTATAAGTAAAGGAAAATGTCAGCAAAACTTACCTTCATTTCCCCCTGCCTATTAAGCAGTTATACAAGATGTAAAATATTTTCTCTTTTCCTTCTTTTTTCCATATGTTTTCCACTTTTAAAAAACTCTCGTCTTTAAGAATTCCACCCACACCAGTCAAATGAAGGATGCAGGCAATTAATTAAATGGCCTCTGTAGCTAGATGGGAAATCAGGACCAATGCAGGAAGCCTGCGTCTTAACCTTTTCCACCCACAGTCGCTTGCTTTGTGTGTGTGTATGTGTGCGTGTGTGTGTGTGTGTGCATGCGCCAAGGGCTACTTTTTCTCATTCATGTTCCTGGAGATTGCTCCCCCCCCCAGCATTTTAATAGATTTATATTCCAATTATTATTAATACATTTCTTAATTTGGCCTATTTGCTGATTTTTTTTAATGGAAGATTAAATATGGGCTGATGACACCGTTGCTGTGTGTGTATGATTCTGAGATGCTTAGTTGATTAGGTCTCTTTAGTCAGAGAGCTGGACAAATTAGAGAGGAAAAAGTCAGATCAATTGTTGGCCCTGAATTTATCAGTGAGTTTAAGAGCTCTGCACAAAGACAGCCTGACTTTAATAACTACATTACACAGACAATGTTACTTGAACTACTTTAGCATCAGTACTAATGGCAGTTGGATGCTTTTATTCTTCCATTAGCACCGACTGGGAGAAATTTTACTACAGCCGTTTTCAACAATTGTTAGAGGAAAAGATTTTTATTATTTCACCTAATGACAACAATGACAGATAGGACATTAAGGACTTCCTTTAGATACGTTTTCCACAAATTATCTGCCTATTTAAATACAAAGTGTTTAACATCTATGAGAGTGATGATTTACTGGGTCTAAAGCCTTTCTTCCTTAATCTCAGAAGTAGTTTTGAAGTATTTGCACTTAAATGAATATTCAAATAACCCTTTGCACAGTTACCAAGGTAAAAAAAAACTATATTAGGTATCAAGGTTTCTTCGACTGATCTGAGTTTTTGTTATTTATGTCTTTGTCAGATTAGTTTTCAGAGCCTTTTGACTGTTAACTTTGTATGAAGAGATTGATTAAAGTAGCTTTCTGTCCTCTCCCTTTGTACCCACCAATGTTTGATGTTTGCTTGGTGCCCTCAGATAGCCATAAGTGGACGCTTGTCATGATGGTGGCGTCTTTGACTCTTGCATAGTGGAACACATTTCCTGATTGTAGTCATTCCAGATTTCTCTCCTGAATGATGACAATCTGGCCTTGGTCACCTGTGCTGGGTTTCTACGAAGGCATCTTCCAATACATTCACAGATACTTTGCTCCCCTTATCATTCTTAAAAAATTAATTCAAGAATTTTATACTCTTAAACAAAAAGAGAACACATCACAATTGTCTCTTATCACCACTGGGAATGACCAGTTCAAAGTACCTACATGAAATAAGAGGAGAAACCTGAATACCTTGGCCTACCCATTTCCCCTCCCTATTCGTCAGACAGACCAAGGGATGAACAGCACCATTCTTATTTGTGGAAACTCGGCCTTAGGAATTTTTGATTGCTTATGCACAAATATTCATGACAGTTTGGGACCCGAAGCTAGCGTGGCAGAGCGGTGGCTTATATATCTGTGTGGGAAAGCAAGAGGCCAGCATTTACTTCATAAAAAGACGTGTCTGTAACGTTGTCAGGTGGGAAGTGCGGTTCCCCCTCAAGGTCAGTCGCCTGTCTGCCTCTGAGGATTTTGTAAAGGCCGTCATAAACTGCTTCTCAAAGCCTTTGCACTGTGCTAATGCTTTAAAGGAGATGGTTTGTTGCAACTATAGCCACTTATAAAGAATGCTATTATCTCACTCCAGATAGTGCTTTTAAGGAGTGATTCAGAGTGATAGTTTCATGATTATGGAAAAGTGTTCTTTCTCAAACTGAAAAAGGAAAGATTAAAATAGTCACAAAGCCTCCAGAACGGAAACTGGGCATATTTTATGACCGACGTTTACTTTAATTCAATGCAACCTGTGTTCGTGGGGCATATACTGTGTCTAATACTTCATAAAAACCCCTTCAGTCTGGGCTCGCACATAGCTGTACTGTGATTGGACTTTCTTAACAGTCGTGAAAAACATCTTTATTTTACTTTACCTTTTTTTTTTTTTTTGCATTTGTTGCTTATGGTTTGTGGGGTGGAGCAGAATGCGGCAAACTTGAACAGGAGTGGTATGGATTAAGCCACACAAATTCCTCTCAAAATAATAATAGCAATTATAACAATAATGAACATTTGTTGAGTCCTTGCTAAGTGCCAGTGACCACTAAGAGCTTTACAAATATTGACATGGTCCTCCTAGCAGCCATGTGGGTTAGGCAATATTATTTCCCTAATGTGCCACCTTTAACTCATTCTTTTTGTTTGCTTCCATCCCATCTCATCTCCCCCCCCACCTCCCCTCTTTCTCTTTCTCTCTCTTTTCCCCTAGCCTCTGGGATGGGAACATAAACTCCTCTGTAACTTAAGAGTAACACAAGAGCTAAGAACTACTTAATGTCATGACAGTTCACTTCCAACAGAAACAAAGCTAACCCACGCCATGAAGCTGAAAATTGGTTTTTTGTCCCAGACGATGGTGCTCATATCACTGACAGAGAAGCCAGGCACAGTTAATAGGCAAACACTCTGCTTGCTTTTGGCGGTATCCTCTCCTTCTTGAGATTAACACCAAAAATATAGGCAGAAATCTCTCCTGTTGTCATGGTAACACTTCTTCCCTGTAGGATGTCAGTCATTCCAAGCACGTTGCCCTTGTTTTTCCACCATGAACCCACTCTAGGCTTGCTCTGGCTGTTCCATGTGGTTTGTTTAAATAGCGACTAGCTGAGTGATCCCTTGCCTGGATACAATTCTGAACTTCAGAGATAAGCTCCTGGCTCTTTCCAAAGTAGCACATCCTACATTCTGTCGATGGCCATTGAATCCTGACTCATATTTTCCAATTCATTAATTCATTCAACTAATATTATTGAAGACCTAGAAGTCAGTCATCATGAATTTGAGTATTTTATATCGAAGGAGAATAACTAACATATACTGTGTGTTTGCTCTGTGCCAGGATGATGCTCGGTGCTTCCTTTCATGTTCTTATCGCCACTGTTCACAAGGACCATGCAGGGTGGATATTGGCTCCATCCCCAGAGGAAAAAAATGATGCTCGCAAAGGTGAAATACTTTGTCCCAAGTCACCCATTTCCTAAGTAATGGACAGAATTTGAATCAGAAACCTAACTCTATAGCTTCTGCTTTAATTATGCATTTTTTAAGCCATATGATTCAATTTCTGTAAAACTTGTTTTAAGTAAGAAACTGATCAAAGTTCTGAACTGCAAGAGCCAACCCCAATTTGTATAATTGTGGGTACCATCCGACTGATGGCTGTTTTAGTTAAAAGTGAACTTGTATTTTTATTTTTAATTCTTTGATGGCTTTTATACATGCAAGCCTAAAAGGGAGAGCTCAGAGACTAGCAGGTTTTTTCCTCACCTGGGCCAGTCAAAATTGTGGACTATATTCATTAATTACTTTAGAGTTCCATACAAGCAGACCTATGTACAGATTTTGTGATCTGATGTCTGTTTTGCCAATATTAAAACCAAAAGCAATTTCAGTAGTGAATCCAGCAGCGTGCAACCTCTGTTTTATCCCACTCTGATTCTGTTAATACCTCCAGTATTTAGGGAAAATCCATTTGAAATTGCATCATGGTCATAATTAAGGAGGTTATTTTCCTAATATATGGCCTGCCTACATTTGGTAAAATGCTTTTAAAATGAATTTTAGGCTTCATTTTAATGAGACACAGTGGAAGATTTTAATAACAGGTTACATTCTATTAAAATGTAAACTAGGGTAATTTGTGGTAATAACTCAATAATCGATAGAGTAAATTTCTGCTTTGTGTGTGAAGATAACATTTTTAATAAAATATAGCCAAGGTGACTGGTTATCGGAGACATATTTAACTTTCTCAGATACCTACCTGGATCATCTAATAAGCTAAAGCAGAGATACTAAAAATACCTGGTTAGATTTCATAGGGGCACCGAGCGGACACACAGTAAATACTTGTAACACAAGTATTGAAATGGTCCTAGGTAGCCTGAAGGAATTAGTGAACTTTCTAAATATCTGCATTGCAACCATTTATCCCCCACTACACAGTTATTTCTAAAGAAAAGAAGAGAAACTCTCATAAAGTAATACAATAGCTTTCTTATTGCTTCCAGGACACATTTAACTGAACATGAAGGATCTGAGAGTGGTTGTTTTATCAAGAACATCAGGGAAAATGGTTCTGATGTTATAGGCAAAGTAAATTTTTGTCACTTTTACTTGACTCCAGCTATCTACCAGGCTCATTGCTAACTTCAGGTTTTTGACCAAGTTATTTATATGGAATATCTCAGTGTAATATAGGGAATGCAGGTTATTTGAAAATAATGACAAAGAAGACCCAAATGAGAAACTCCATTTCTATAATTAGTTTTCCTGAAAGTCAGGCATGTCTTTGAGGACAAGCTTTTGGCTGTATTATTTTTGTGCACAGGAGGAAAATTGTTAGTAGGTTTATAGATATTATTTTTATAATAGAATGTTAAATTCCCCCCAAACATCAAAAATCATCTCCTAGAACTACTCTATGTTTTTAAAACTTGTTTTAAAAAAGGATTCTAAATAGCAATAGGATCTTTTCTCCTTTCTCCACTCCAATGATTTAATGGGATAAATGAACCAATGTTTATATTTTTAAACCTGTAAATATTTTATTTTGGGTATTTTGTATATTTGTTGATATAATTCCATTTTGTGCATATGTATCATTGTGCATGTTGCTGTTTTTGATAGTCACTCTTTTAATGAATGTAAGAAGCTTGGACTAATAGCACTTTTCTTGTTTCATTCAAACATCTTAAAATGAAAATACAACACTGCCATTTTAACTGTTGTGTTTAATTCAGTCAATAAATTTTGTTGCTCCTTTACATTTAAAGTGAAATCTGTTGGTTGTTATTTTTCCAGGAGGAATTTTATTTCCAGTCTCTTCAATTTTTAGAACTGATACTAATGACGGTGATAATGGCAAGGTGATGTGTGTGTATGAAATTGGTGGAAAAACTGATGGGGGGGCTGTATTTCTTTCCATACTTTGTAAACAAGTGAAAAATTATTGTTTGGTTTGGGCGGTTGTCTTTCATTTTTTTTTTAAGATTTTATTTATTTGAGAGAGAGAATAAGATAGAAAGAGAGCATGAGAGGGTCAGAGGGAGGAGCAGACCCCCTGCTGAGCAGGGAGCCCAATGCGGGACTCAATCCCGGGACTCCAGGATCATGACCTGAGCCGAAGGCAGACGCTTAACTAACTGAGCCACCCAGGTGCCCCAAGGGTGGTTGCCTTTCAAAAGCCTTGTTGTCTTCACATGGATCTGATTTCTGAACCTTTTACTCAGAAAATCTCCATTCCTCATTAGTGCAGGAACGTGAAGCCAGCTACTCTGCTGTGATTATTAGGAGCAGCTAACTGGAGTCTTTTTTTAAAGAGTTGTTTTCTGGCTTTTATTGTTTTGTTTGGGGGTGGGCGGAGTTGTTAAAAAGCAAAATTCAACCAAGTAAATTTGAAAATCCAATTGGCTTCGTTAACAATTCATGAATTGGGCAGCATTCCTTTCGGCAAGTAGAGAGATACTCTGAAGAGTTGTACAAAATAGAGGGTTTTTATAGGAAGGAGGGTGGGGCAAAGAGCTATTAGTAAAAGAAATAAAAAGGATTATTTCAGGCAAGGTCACCTTCCCTGAAGGGGAAGGGCAGTGGCTTTTATTAGTTGGCTGACCTCATCTTCCTTTGGGGGATGGAGAGGGCCCCAGTGGCAGATTACCTCTGATGCTCATCAGAAAATTCCTTACAATTTCTGGGGGAGGCACAGGTTAGGTACTAAGTCCTGGTTTGGTGACTTGGCCTGAGTGCTGCCATTTTGGACTGTGGTTTTATTTTCAACAGGGGTATGTTTTCACTTTGTATGTCTAATGGTTTACATTCATAGTAGTTTGAGGGGCACCTGGGTGGCTCAGTTGGTTAAGCGGCTGCCTTCGGCTCCGGTCATGATCCCACGATCCTGGGATCGGGCCCTACTGTCGGGCTCCCTGCTCAGCAGGGAGCCTGCTTCTTCCTCTCCCTCTGCCTGCCTCTCTGCCTACTTGTGCTCTCTCTATAAAATAAATAAATAAAATCTTTTTTAAAATAAATAAATAAATAAAAAATAAATAAATTCATAGTAGTTTGAAACTCAATGTAAAGACTAAGGAAGTTGTGCCCTTTTATATTTGAAAAATAACAATCGATGACTGCACAAATTGTTTTGAAGTATGCCTCCCTTAAAATAGGCTTGTTCACACTACACTTGCTTGTATTTCTCTTAAATGACAAGAAAAATTCATATTTGTCCGTAGAACATGATGAGGGTAAACTTCCAAAGGGAGATCTGATTAGTTACAGAAAGCAGAGTAAATATACCACAATAGAACCAGAAATAGGGAAATAGAAACTTACAAAGCCTCTACTCCCTTTGTGCCGCCCCTCCCCCTTTCTCCCAGCCCCTTTGACTTGCCCCTCTCTTCTTCTCTTGTCCTAGAATTAGCATGGAAGCACCTCAAAATAACTGAACTCAATTTCCCTTTAATAAGGCGATGAGGAGGCTAAAGCTCATAGAGGCTGGGAGACTCACCCTAAAGTCTTTGAAGCCGGAAGTTGTGGTAAAAAGAGACCAAGTTTGGAAACCAAACAGAATCTGGGTTTGAATTCTGGTTTGGGCACTTATCCGCTCTCCAGGCAATTTTCTTAACTTCCGTGAGCCACAATTTCCTACTCTATAAAATGAGGATAACAAGATTTAATTTAGAGGGTACTTGTACCATTATTAACTTTCAGAAAGAAAGGTGTCTAAGACATAGTATGTTTTTTGCATACGTTCATATAGTTCCTCTTGTTTAAAAAAAAAAGAAAAGCATTTATAAAAATTAAAACCTCAAGGGCTGGAGTTGAAATAGTCTTGAAAAGAGAACTTGTTTTGATGTACCTAGAGATAAATATGAACCTCTTGGATTGGGGTGGAGGTGTAGAGTGGTGAAGTATGCTTATATACAAACAAGGAAACAAATGGGAGTCAAGGTGGTCTTAAGTGTCTTATTCTGAGACACATAATTCTGAAATGAAGAGCCTACATGCAATTAGGAGAGAGTAGAAGGAAAAAGCTAGTTTTTGTAGAAGAGGTCAAGAACAGTAGCTGAGCTGGTTGAGCTGGTTAGAAAGTTGGCAGCTAAAACAACAATGACCAGACACAATGGCACTGAAATCAGAAAGGAGTGTACACCCCCAGACATGAGACAATGGGTTGTAAGAGACAGCACCACCATAACTGAGGTATTGGGTACCTCAGGTAGCTGGGAGGTTTAGTGCACCCACTTAATGGAAAGAGATCATTGATGTGTTTAACCTGAAAAAAAAAAGAAGTAGCTATATGGGTTTGAGAGATAGAAAATAATTTAAGCAAGAAGGCAATGCCTCTACCATTTCAAGTCACGGATGAGCAAAGCCTATGTTCTGAATCAGTCTCAGTTCCTGAACACTTTTCACAGAGTAAGCATCGCCCTACCCTGAGTGGGATGTGGGATTCTGGGATTTAATGATAACACCATTTTCATATGACATAGCAGCCAAACTCAGTCAGAGAAACCCATCTATTCTGACACAGAGGGAGTAGTTGGCCACACTGAACATACTGAGATATGTCAGTCTCCATTGTGAGCCTGCACAGGAGAGTTTTAAGGGCATTCACAATTTTCTCCTTTTATGCTGTTTTCACTGTGTGGAGAAGTTTAGGCTGAAAGTTTAGAATCCCAAGGAAGCAATTGTGAATGAAAGGGGAGTGAAAACATATGTCTCAGAAGGAAGAGGTTAATACCATAAATCTAAACCAAGAGAACAAAGCAATGGAAAACTGCCCTTGAATTTTCCTATCCACCTATGCCTTTTACTCACAGACTCCTGCGCACTCCAGGATATGTCAGGTGCTCATGAACCAGCAGTGAGATGAAGAAAGGGATATTCCCAAGAAAAAGTAGAAATCTGGGCAAAGACCAGGACCAAGGGTTACAGACACATCCCTTTGTCTTTGTTATTCTACATATATACTTTGAAGCAGCAAAGTATATACTTGTGTTCCATCAAGGAGGGGGTCCCCATTTAAGATCATTTAAGATTTTATGCTTGGGCGCCTGGGTGGCTCAGTCATTAAGCGTCTGCCTTTGGCTCAGGTCATGGTCCCAGGGTCCTGGGGTCGAGTCCCACATCGGGCTCCCTGCTCCGTGGAGAGCCTGCTTCTCCCTCTCCCACTCCCCCTGCTTGTGTTCCCTCTCTCGCTGTGTCTCTCTCTGTCAAATAAATAAATAAAATCTTTAAAAAAAAGATTTTATGCTTTTCTGGCTACTAGGTCTACAGTTTGAGAGTTTAATTTCCTTCTCAGCCCCTGAGATTTCTATATTCCCCATGCCCTGCATAAAAGTGGCCTTTTAGAAGTAATTGAGAGTCCTTGACAGTTGTTCTCGGTGCCTCCATGTTGGCTTTGTTGCCCAGGGGATGTAGGAACTTTCTAGAGGATTCTGGTTCTCTTGGGCAGCTCAGGGACAACACTTGCCAGGTGCTCCAGTGATCCCATGTCTTATGTCACAGTCTAGCTGCAGCTTTCCATCTTATGATAGGTTACATCCATTGTATATGACAGAAAATAGATTCATGCCATCTGGCTTAGCTCAACAACCATCGACTCTTTAATGTGTTAGGTTCATGCTCAGCTTGGTGGGTATGAGTTTGTGAGATATAACACTCTCTGCTAAGGGCACTTAAACTTCCCAACAAATTCCCTGAGTACAGATCTCTGCCCTGGCGTCATTTCCTGGGGACCCTTAACCTCAGATATTATTATTTCCATTTTCCAATGAAAAAATGAGGTTTAAAGATCCTACATGTTTCTGGCAATACAGAAGTTTAGATAGAGTTTTAAAAAATCCTTGTATGTAACAATTAAAAATGCCAGACAAAGTTCATTTTCATTTCTTTATATGCATTGTTGAGCTATCACAGAAGGGAGGCCGGAAATCCCTGGATGTTACTACTGATTCCTGGACTAGAACTTCCAGTTCCATGGTTCAAGATTGGGCTGGGGACCAAACAGGAGACAGTTAAATCCACAATCAGAGCAGAAGAGCTGTTTTGTAGACCTTTTCGGTATTGAAAGATCAAGCAGGCACAAAATCAGTAAGGATAAAGATTTGAGAAACACTTATATAGTTAGATACATATATAATCCTGGATCAAACAATTAGAGAATCCACATTCCTTTCAAGTACAAATAAAACATTTATGAAACTTGGCTACATCCTAAGCCATGAAGTAAGTTTTAAGCTTTTCAAAAAAATCAGTTTCAGGCAGAACGTGTTCTTTTACTACAAGTATGCTAGAAATTTGTAGAAACAAGATAACTAAAACCACTCCATACATTTGGAAAAATTTTAAATGCACCTTTCAATAACTTATGAATCAAAGAACAAATGAAAATGGATACTAGGAAACAATTGGAAGTACGTAATTATGAAAACATATATTAAAACATGGAATATAGCTAAAGGTCACTTAGAAGGAATTTTACAGCCTAAAATGCTTAAAACAGAAAAGATAAAAGACTACAAATTAATGAGTTAAGAATCCATTTTAGGGCGCCTGGGTGGCTCAGATGGTTAAGCGTCTGCCTTCGGCTCAGGTCATGATCCCAGGGTCCTGGGATCGAGTCCCGCATCAGGCTCCCTGCTCCTTGGGAGCCTGCTTCTCCCTCTGCTTCTCTCTCTCTCTCTCTCCTCCTCTGTCTCTCATGAATAAATAAATAAAATCTTTAAAAAAAAAAAAAAAAGAATCCATTTTAATCAAATGTAAGAAGTTAGAAAAAGAATAACAGAATAAACACATAAAAAGTATAAGTAACAAGTAATATAAAGTAGCAGAAAGTAATGAGACTGGAAACAAAGATACTCTAAAGTGGATCAACAAAGACAAAAATCAATTCTTTTGAAAAACATCTAATAACATTCATTAAGAAAAAGAAAAGATAATAATAAGATTCAGAATGGGAAGATGGGCACTGTGTCTGTGTGCCAAAGATAAAAAGATAAAGAATGCTATAAAGCTATGCCAATAACTTTAAGATTTAGACAAAATATGCAAATTCCAAAAATACATAAATTGCCAAAACTGACGTGAGAAGAAATAGATAATGTAGAAAGTCCTGAAACTATTACAAAGATGTGACATTGGTAGTGAAAACTCTCTCTCCCCCTCCAAACATGACGGTAAAACCAGATGGCAGAACCAACGTTTTACCAAACAACTAATGATCAGGTAATTCCAATGTAACACCATCTCTTTAAGAGAAAGAAGAACCGTTCCTTGTTGCATATATCTGAGGAAAATTAAGCCATAACTCTATTATGGAATTCAACATTTCCATATAAGCTATTTGAAAATTGAATCTAGTAGTCTATAAAACCAACATCCATCATATCAAGTTGGGTTTGTTCCAGGAATGCAAATATGGTTCAACATAAAAAAAATCTATTATTATAACTTATCACATTAAGAGGTTAAAGGAGAGCAAATGATGTCTTAAAGCTGTAGATTCACATGCCTGAAGACACTTTTTTAAAGTTCTTTAACAATTCTAGAATTTGGACACCTAATTCCTGTCATGTTCTGAAAGCATTCAAGCTATTTAAGACAATGGGCTTCTTTAAAGTTTAAATGTTTTGTCTAATAACATTATTTTAAGCAATTGCCATATTTCATCCAATCTATGGTTTTATAGATGCACATTCTCTTATGTGTCATAAAGAAAAAAACAATTCTGGCAATTATAATTGTGAGACACCATTGATTCAAATATGTACCCAGTTTTAGAGATGTAAAATTGTGAAAATATGCATCTTAGAATGGATGTAATATTGGTGTATTTGTTAAAAGTTTAAATAATATTCTTCACTTATCAGGGAAGTGAAGGTTTATGTGAAAAAAGACAGTTATCTAAATGTTGGGTCTACAGATACCAAATGTCTGTATGTTTGGAAGCAACTAATATTTAGTGAAGAATATATCAAACAGATACAATCAAGGTCTCAATGTTTAGGAAAATTGTATATTCCTTTTTATACAGAATTATACACTTTTCATGAAATGAACATGAAAAAAATTCACATTTATAGAGGGTTAGTTTTCAAGCTTCCCACTTTGAAGAAAATGAAGACCTGTACATCTGACATCTTTGCTTACCAGGCCCTCCAAATTGGCAGCAAGAATACAGTGATAATCAAAAAAGATCTTTCTCTGCTAGCACCTCAGTGTTTCCCAGAAGACACCAATTTCTCATAGATCTATGTCTTGTACTTACTTCCAGATGGTAATGTGTTTTTTAACAAGCTTCTAAATCTTTCTTTTGCCCATGGGACTACACTTCAGAAGATTCTTGTCACATCTTGTTTTCTCAGTCTGGCAGATATGCACCAGGCCTGATGCATGACCATATCCATCAATTTGTGCCTGCCTGGTGGGTGTTAGGTAGAGTTCTTCTGAGTGGAGAGCCCCATCATCTGGCAAGTCCAAGTCCTACATTTTGTTCAAGAGAATATTGGTCTTCCCATAATGATATCTCTCAATTTGTAGGTCTTTAAATAGTCATAAAAGGTGAAACCTATTTGGCTCTATTCTTTCTGATGGTCTATAGTTTCCACACCCCAGGGACTTGAATCTTTTAACCTTTCTTTTATGACTGTGCATTTTGGTTTTAAGCTTTCCTTCTTCCTGCTATCTTTGTTTTTTGTTCTCCAGATAACCTGCTCTCATACTGACATTTAGCCCGGAATTATCTTCCCAACAGTTCATTTGTTCTCTTGTAGTGGAAAATCCACATAATACCTACTTTTTCTGGGAGGATTATCCTGAGAATCTTGTATCAATAAACTAGTGTTGTTAGAGATTATAATAGAGTTTGTCTGGTCTTGCTTCCTGAAAAATTAACTTGGAAATCTTTGGACTTTCCTGAGTGACAGGAGTGTCTTTGTTATTCATGGGGAGCCCCTCATCCGCACCTGAGCTTATGCTAATGAGGTGACTCAGGATGGGACTGGTCATGCCAGAGAGACCAACCATGTGATTAGAAGCCTAGGGCTCCAAGTCTTGTGACAGCAGCCTGACCTCCCCACTTCCAGGGAGGGGACGGGGGCTGGAGATTGATTGAGTTCAACTTTGAAGCCAATGATTTAATCAATCATGCCTAAGTAATGAAACCCCAACAAAATTTCTGGACACTGAGGCTTCTGAGAGTAGCTTCTTGGTGGTGAATTGTTCTGGGAGGGGTGACAACCCCAATTCCATGAGACAGGACACAGAAGCTCTGTGTCTAAGACCCTCCAGACCTTGCCCTATGTGACTCTTCACTTGGCTGGTCCTGATTTGTATTCTTTTTCATAACTATAATTGTAAGTATAGCACTTTCCTGGGTTCTCTGAGTCATTCTAATGAGTTATCAAACCTTAGGGGCTGTTGGGATCCCCCCAAACTGGTAGCCAGTTAGTCGGAAGTGCAGGTGACCGAACCTGTGGCAGGCATCTGAAATGAGGACACTTGGGGACCATGCCCTTAACCTGTGCATTCTATGCTGACTCTGAGTGGCTAGCATCAAAACTGGATTGCAGTATTGCAGGGATGCGGGGGGAGAGGGGGAGAGGCTTAATTTTATCAAGCCTGAATAACACTTTTGAAAGGTTATTTTTGTTATAGTGTCTATAAATAAAGAAATAAAAATTGATACCATAGTCTCATAACTTACATGCCCCATTGATCTACCAGCTGCACTTGTTTCTTAGTTATTTTATGAGGCTGTTTCTCTGAACCTTTAAAGAGTTACTTTTGCACTCCCTCCTGTGGCTTTAACTAGACATTCCTCAGAGGTATGCTTGGAGGAGCTGATCTCCTGCAGGGCCCAGAGTGGTTGGCCATACCCTGGTTTGGGGATCCAGAGAGTGGCTTGGGCAGAGGAGAGAGGGCCCAACATCATCTCATGGTATTCACGGGCCTGGGAACAGATGAAAAAGCCTAGGACTCCCTGCAGTGCTAGAAAATGCAAGCAAGGTGATCCAGCACCTGGAAATCCACCTCCCCCACTGCTGCCCACCTGATGGACAAAGGGTGGAGACGGGAATGGAATCTGTTTTGGAAAAGGGCAAGGGGCAGGGTTCCATAGCCTCAGGTGCTGCCCAGTGTGGGGCAGGGGAGGATTTGGCTGGGTCCCCATCTCTGTCCTCCCAGTTAGCATGCTTTGGGCCAAGGGCTGGTTTAGCAGACTCTCGCTGTCCTCTGAGTGACTGCTCTCGTATATGCAAGATACACAAGGGAGAACTTCCATTTATAGAGTCATCAGTCATCAGGGTCAAAAAGTCCAATTGGGTCAGAGGTCCATTTGCCCTGATCAGAAGAACTTCCACCATGAAAGAGAAGGAGCCATTAGACTCTTTAAACCTAATTTCAACTTTTATAAATGTTTGAAAGGTTTACAAAATGGTGTTCAATTTTTTATCACCCATTTGGGTGAACACGGTTCCTCCTCCATGGTGACTATCAAGCGGTAGAAAAGGAAGGTGGGACCGCTAAGGCTTAAACCCTTAGAGGCATGCCATACACAGGGAGAGCCAGCTCCAGTTTCTCAATAAAGTTCTTGGAAAGGTTTTATTGAAGGGTTTTATGGAAAGTCAGTATTAAATATTTTGTCTGTTACTTTCTATCTTATTTTTCTTGATATAACTATATGATGTAATATGAAGAAAATGTCATGTTTTTACCAAGCCCCATAGAATTGTCCCTGGCTCCCCTCTGATTAGCTCCACATGCTGCATTAATATCATTCTCCATGGGACTGTGAGAGGAAGAGCCTGGGGGCCCCAGCTCTTCACACCGTCATGAACGCCCCCTACTCACACGAGATTCACTGGTATTTTAGGGAAACTCAAGACTGTGACCAGTGAGTTCAGTTGTCCTCCCTGCTTTACATTGGGAAAAATCTGTGTATGTTTCCTCCCCCCAGGAGCCGCTAGGTAATCAGAGCAATAGCACATAAAAAATCTCAGTGGATTCTGGTGTGATATAGAGTAGCAAACACAGGTCAATATACAGGCTTAATACATTTTTTTAAAAAGATTTTATTTATTTATGAGAGAGAGAGAGAATGAGAAAGAGAGAGCACTTGAGGTGGGGGAGGGTCAGAGGGAGAAGCAGACTCTCTGCCGAGCAGGGAGCCTGATGTGGGACTCGATCCCGGGACTCCAGGATCATGACCTGAGCCGAAGGCAGTCACTTAACCAACTGAGCCACCCAGGCGCCCCAGGCTTAATACATTTTTTAATTTTAAAAAGTCAGAAAGCAACACAGTTGTGTTACGTTACTAACATAATGTAAATGACAGCTGGGGTCACCTGGTCCTCCGAGTTTAAATGCCATCCTTCCAATGGTAAGAAATCCAGTTAAGCAAGGAGGTGGTTTCCTGAAAGTTCCCTCAGCCTGATCCCACAGGGAACTCAGGAGAATGTATTTCACTGTGAAGCCCATCCACCTTGAGACCAGCGGGGTTTCTGTACTCTTCACCAGTCAGCCATTAGCTGGGGGACCAAGCAGATTTTTCTATATTCATTGGCCATTCGGGCTTCTTTTTCTATGTACTGCCTGTTCCCGTTTTCCCCTTCGTTTCCCCACCTACTAAATGAGCACACTCTCCCACCATCCCCGGACAGGCTGGCTCAGGGGGTTTCCTAAACAGGTGCCTCCCTGATAGAAATCTGGTACCAGCTACTAAAACAATCCCCCCGCCACCCGCTATCTAAGAAATGAAAGAAGAGAAAACCATAAAGGAGTGAAGAGAGGGAGGCTGTGGCAGGTGCTTAGGAGAGCCCTGCCCACGTCCCCTGGGAGTCTGTTGCTCTGGGGCTGAGACTAGTAAAGACTCAGACCCACAGCCTTCTCTGAACTTCTGCCTGCCGGATTGGAGCTAACTCTCCAGGCCTGCCTGGAAAGCTGTCCCCCAGGCCACCCCGGTGACTAGAGAGGGTTCCAGTAGCTCTGCTCCCTGGACTGAATATATGTGACTGTGCTTGAAACGTCTGACTTATGAGTTTTTAAATCTCTAGGCGTGGGACTCATTAGCATGAATTCATCAGTGTCACCTCCAAATGGCACTGAAAGTACAATCGTTTTAATGTCCACACTAACCCCATGAGATAAATGGGGTGGGGACAGAGTGGTTGGAACTAGAACTCCAGAACTTTTGAACGGGAAGGGACTTGGAGATTATAGTCTAATCCCTTCATTTTACAATGAGGAAACTGAAGTCCAAAGAGGGAAAAATGATCTCCTCCCGGTGAGTGAGGTTCTGTGGTGAGGGAGGGGACAGGTTTAAAGCCAGAGCTGAAGTCGGATGCTTGTCTGGTTCTCCTTTCCAGTGAAGGATGGAATGGAGAAGAGCATTTCAGGCTTTTGTTATGAGTCCAGGTTAGTTGCCCACAATTCCTGGAAAGGGTCTTCTTCATTAAGGAGGTGCGGGGGAAGACGGAAAGATACAGGTTCGAGAGAGATTCAGGAGGCAGTAGCAATATTTGATGACCAATTGGATAAGAAAGGAGAGAAAGAGAGAGATGACAGACAACTCAGAAATTTCTGATTTTTTAAAAGATAGATAGTAACTCATTGTAATAAGGAATATTGAACAAAAAGCAAATATTAAAGATGAGTTCATTTGAGATATATTGAGCTGTTATGTTTTCAGGACCTTGAGATGAAAATGTCTTTTAAAGATAGGAAACTGGGTCTGGGTGGGATTAGTGCTTGGGAATATTTTTGGATACCAGCAGGTAACACTAGGTCGTAATTCATTTGTTCCTCTATCCCTGGACACGTCTTAAGAAACTGGTTTTAAGGTAGTCACCTACTCAAATCTGTGTGCCTCTTTCCCAGAAGATAAACTACACTAAAGGGAAGAGAAAATACAACCCTGAGAGAATTGCTCAAAATCATGCTTGCTGGGAATTAAGACAATTGAGGTTAGATATGACCATTGAAACTTCCTTAGATGAAATCAATGAATAATTGAAGATCTCAATTGAAGATCCCAAAGATCAAGAGTTCTGTTCCAAAAGAGGAATAATAAATTTATTTTTAAAAACATTCCCTTTGTGGACAAAAATACCCATGTCCTCCATTTTGACAAAATGAGCTGGATTATCTGACAGTGAACAATTCCATTTTTAGTAGAAGACCAGAAGCAACGAGGGTCATTTCAGAATGTTGTTTAACATGTTTTTAGATAGGAAAGAAAAAGACAGGTCCTTCCTCCTTCTAAAAAAAATCCCTTTTAAAAAATTCCTTTCAAATGGACTATATCTTTTGTTGACTTGAGCTTTCTATTCCACTGGATGAAAATAATCAAAGTAAGGTTTATTCCAGACCCAAGGGTCCTAAGCCAAGGCAGCAGCTGAAGCCACAGAAGTAGCTGAGATTATCCAAAGGGAATCTGGAACAGAAGACAAGAAGTAGAATTCTGGTGTAAGAGACAGCTCTTGAATTTGTCTTTCCAGCATCCATTCTCCCTTCTTTGGCTAACAACATACTATTTCCTCTGGGGAGCACCTCCATCCCAATATCCCTCAATTCAACTTGTTCATGTAGAAATGGCCCCACATTCTGGACCCAGGATTGGGCACACCACTCAGAGCCCTGCACCCCCCAGTCACAGTTGTGGATTCAAGGAGGAGTGCCTGACTCACTGGTCCAAGGAGACATCACTCTAGATCTTCTGCTAAAACCATTTGGGAAAAAGGGCTCTTTGTCTGCTGGAATTGCTGTACTGGTGGGAATATGAACAGGAAATTGCTCTTGGCCAACTAATCACCGCAGGGAGATCTTGCCTGAGAGAGAAGCAGTGGGAACAGAGCTATGAGAATGAGAGAGCTCCTGAGTGAGCAAACCCTGGCGCCCAAAATCATGGACACATTGTGACAAAGCTAGCTCTGTGTTTGAACTTTCTGTCTGAGCCAATACATTCTTTCTCCTATTAAAGGCCATTTCAACTGTGACCAAAAACAAAACAAAACAAAAAACAAAAATCATAACTAAAGCACTTAAGCTTAACATTTAAAATATGTTTCTTAAGCTTCGGTCTCTGAATTTTGCATTTACACACCCACAGTGATACAGTAGATTGATTAGCCTGACATTATCCTGCTTAGCCCCCTTTCTCCAGTGCAGAGCTGGAAAAGTGGAAACCACAGGTCCCACTCCCTTTGAAGCCAGGATTCTGCATGAAGACCTAGGCTCTGCCAGGAAGACGAGCTTGGGAGAGACCCTGATTGGAAATTGGGTCACCCGAAGACAGTGGACCTCGTGAGGGACTTGATCCGGTTGGAGTTACATGGGGAGAGAAGCTTGGGCTGCAGGGCGCCACTTTGCTGGCACAGTCCCTGCTAGAGCTGCTACAGTTTTGGGGCCAGCAACTCGGTGGGGGCTTTTCTCTGGGGGCTCTCTCAGCAGGCAGAGGCAGAGCAGTTCTATTGTGTGTTTAGGGTTCCTGGAAGTTTCGCACTCCCAACCTTTACATGAACTGTCTGTGCTCTCAGGAAAAGCCCCTTTTTGACTCCCCTAGCTGGAGCGTATTCTCCAGTTTGTTACAAACAACCTTGATCAATACCATGCAAAATACATGTTTCTAGGGAAACAAACCATAGGCTTTGTCCATTTTTCAACAGGTTTTGTAATCCAGAAGAGGCAACACATTTGTTGGCTTGAGGGATGGAAAATGGAGGAGGGACCACTGAAAAGGAACAGGAAGATCTATGAGGGAAGTGTTCAGCAGGCCATTTAGAAGAGGATAAATCAGCAGAATCAACTGTTGCAGAGGAGTGAAATGCTGAAATTAGGCCACTGCACTTGGCAGTTTCAGGAGAGTAGAGGGGCAGAATTCTAATTGCCAGAGTGAACTGAGAAGTGAATGAATGATAAGAAAGTACAGGGAGTATAGAATATTTTTGGAAGCAAACACGTTGTGAAGTGAAGAACAGGGATGACAAATTGATTCTCAGGAAGAAGGAGAGTTGTTTTTCTTTCCTTCTTTTCTTCCCTTTTTAGTTCATACACTGAAGATAAAGGGCCACTGGAGCAGAGAGATTGGAGATAAAAGGAAGAGGGAGTAATTGATAAAGCTAAATCCCAGGGGAGGGCAGGGGGACTGGATCCTGAGCACAGGGGGCCCAGCTCACTGCGGACAGGAGGAAGCACTGCTTGGAGGATACGCCAACAGGGATGGAGGTGGAGATAGCTGAGAAGTCCAAGGGAAGTTGTGGACTCTGTACAGGCTGGCTTCTCTCTCTCGACGCAGTAGGAGGCAGGCCACCCGCTGAAGGGTGGCGACAGGGTCTGTGTGATGAACTGCGGAGGCTGCTTTGGGGCGTGGGGAAGACACTGGATGTGTCGGACTTGGCCAACAGCAGGTGACAGAAAACCTCGCTCCAACTGACTGGAACAAAACAGAAACACCAGATCCATGCACTGAAAAGTCCAAGGACAGGGCTGCATCTAGGAGTTCAAACAATGTCATCAGAACTTGGTTTCTTTCCCACTCTCTGTGAATGTTGGCTCCGATCCTCAGATGCCACTGCCCAGTCCCTGACAATGGACTCCTCTTGGGATCGAGTACAGCAAAAAAGGAGAGGTTTCTTCCTGGATGGGGATGCCTGAATCCTGGCATGGGCCTGGACTAGACTAATCTGGGTCTTAAGCGCATCCTTGACCCAATCACGGTGGCCCGGGATTTGAATTACTCTAATTGGCTAGCCCCATGACATGTGACCTCCTCTGGTCCAATCATTGCAGCAAATGCATTTCGGCGGGACTGAAGAGCCAGCCCTAAAGACTGTGCAGGAACCACATGCAAACCAAATTTCCCTGAAGGGCGAAGAGGAAGGTGGGAAAATCACTGTAGGGGAGACAAGGACCGGTAGCGCAAACTACAGGCATTGGTTTAGGACAAGGAGGGCTCAAATGCCAGGGAGGTACTTAGGATGACTGACAGTCTGAAACAGCCCCGCGGGGACCCAGAAGAAGAGACAGCGAAATATGAATAAAAGGGTTGTGAGGAGGGCCCCGAGGTTCGCAAAATAGACAGACATACTTGTTGAGTCAGCACCCTTACGAGACTTTTTTTCCTTTCTCTTTTCTTTCCTTCTTCCTTTTCTTTTTCTTTCTTTCTCTTTTTCTTTCTTTCTTTTTCTTTCTCTTCCTTTCTTTCCTTCTTTCTTTCCTTCCTTCCTTCCTTCTTTCTTTCTTTCTTTCTTTCTTTCTTTCTTTCTTTCTTTCTTTCTTTCTTTCTTTCTTTCTTTCTTTCCTTCCTTCCTTCTTTCTTTCTTTCAAGAAGCACTTGGTAGCCAGCCCCACAGTATAAGGGGAGGAAGCAGAAATGTTAATAGACATACATCCACTGCAGACAGAGTTACAGCCAGGTTGCAGAGTGCTCTGCCTCAGCGACAGTGCGTGATTCATGGGAAATTCCTGGCTTAGCCTTGAAGGCGCTCGTTTGGGACACACGCAGACGGGAGAAGAGGAGCAGACGTGGCCCACAGCTTCTTGTGCAGGCAAATTTACTCCTGGGAAAAATGTAATGACATGCTTTGGAATGATTCCCCAAACAGCGAGGAACAAGTGAGGGATTGTGACATGTGTGCGTTTTTGGATTTGATGTGTTCCTTTTAATCACATGCAGCTAAGCAGGTACTTAAAATAGCTGGGCCACCAGGGAATTGGCATGCCATTCACACAAACTCTGCTTTGAGTGTTAATTTTAAGTTGCTCCCTTTAGGGTATTCTTAATAGCAGCAATGTTTCTTAATTCCTGGAACTTATCCCCACCCTCAGTCTCTATTTTTCTCATTCACTCCTTACAATAACCAAAATCTTCTCTACCACAGATCTATAGTTGACTCAAGAAGCATCTAGCTTGGTGGTGAAATGGGAGTGAGGGTTCCCCAGTAATCCCTGTGGGACAACTTTGAGAATAGACAGGGAATACATCAGAGTTTATGGATGGAATTAAGTATGTATCATAGAAAGAGCAAGAGAATAAAGTTTTATGTGTCTGGTAGCATAATCTTTCTGGAGCACAGCTGACCAGAGTCTGCCCTCTGCTCACTCTTTTTTGTTTTTTCAAATTAGGTTTGTGCAAACACTCTTCATACCTACAGAATAAACTTCAGAACTAGGCATGATATTGTAGATCCTTCAACCTCTGTCCTCAAATTTTCCTTTCATTATTTTCATTTTTTATGTTTAAATATTAAAGATTTCAATGCATAGTAAAGTTCAGAGAAGAGGATAATAGACACCCAATGCCCACAACAAAAATTAGACTGTTCATTGGTTTGTCGTATTTGTTTCACATCTTTGTGTAAAGAAAGTCTTAAGCAGACAAGACGGTGGTGGTGGTGGTGGCGCCTGGGGCCTTGGGCACCTTGCAGGCAGGTTGCACTGGGTGGCTCAGTGGCTGCTTGCCATGCATGGCTTGGCCCCGGGTGGAGGCTGCCCTGCGATCTGGGCCCCTGGACTGAGCACCAGCCTCCAGAAGGTTGCCCAAATGAGGGGCTACAGCTCTGAGATAAGGACGGGCTGCAGGTGTGGTACCTGGAGGAGGAGAACCAAGGAATTGTGGTGCTTGGAATAAATAGAGCTTATGGCAAAAATTCGTTCAGTAAAAATCTGATAAAAATGCTCTCAAAAGCTATAGATGCTTTAAAATCTGATAAGAAAGTGAGGACAGTGCGGCGTCTGGGTGGCTCAGTTGGGTAAGCATCTGACTCTTGATTTCCGCTCAGGTCATGATCTCAGGGTTATGAGATCCAGCCCCACTTGGGATGCTGAATGTGGATCCTGCTTAAAATTATCTCTCTCCCTCTGCCCCCCGCCTGTCTCCCTCTCTAAGAGTGAAAAAAAGAGAAAGAAAGAGAAGAAAGAAAGAAAGAAAGAAAGAAAGAAAGAAAGAAAGAAAGAAGAAAGAAAGAAAGAAGA
>NW_027397069.1:71419773-71536954 GCF_003265705.2 Callorhinus ursinus
ATAGAAAGAAAGAAAGAAAGAAAGAAAGAAAGAAGAAAGAAAGAAAGAAAGAAAGAAAGAAAGAAAGAAAGAAAGAAAGAAAGAAAGAAAGAAAGAAAGAAAGAAAGAAAGAAAGAGAAAAAAGAGAGGAAGGAAGGGAGAAAGAGAGAAAATGTGGACCATAATAGTCAGGAGAAAAGTCCCAGAGATATTCTGTGCTGGTATGGACCTTTTGGAGAGTGAGAGCATCAAAATGAATCTCAGTGAAGTTGGTCCTTTGTCTCCAAAACAAGAGCAGTGTTTAATGAAATCGGTGGGCGCCCAGTGACCATAGTGGGCTATCGGGATGTCCCTGGCCAAACAGCTCATCTTCTCTGCATGGGTGCTTGATGGCCAAGAAGCCAAAGCAGTGGGCTTGATCAGCCATGTTCTAGAACAGAACCAGGAGGGGGACACTGCCCACTGCAAGGCTTTGGACCTGGCACAAGAGTTTTGACCTCAGGGACTTGTTGCGGTGAGAGTGGCAAAATTAGCAATTAATCAAGGGATGAAGGTTGATTTAGTAACAGGATTAGCTTGTTATGCTCAGACTATTCCAACAAAAAATAGGCTTGAAGGTCTTCTTGCTTTTAGGAAGAAAAGTTCTCCTCACTATAAAGGAGAACAGAAGAAACAGAAATCTTTAAAATGCCAGTGTAACAAATATATGTACTTCTAGAAGTATGCTTCAGCACCTGGAATCCCAATGACCAAAGTGAAGAGCCAGTTATCCATGTAGTGAATTAAGCATCTGGTGTGGACCCATATGTGGACTTTGTTCAAATGTTTATCATTTCATATTCATTCAGTTTTATAAAGCTAGTCGTGTAAACTGTCAAAAACAGATTCAAAATTCAGTACACATTTTTAAACATCTCCTGTGTACAAGGTTTCTTGTTCTTAATTTTTTGTTTTGTTTTTTTTTAATGTGAGTAATTTATACATTGCACACTCTAGGAAATAATATTGCTTGTATTTCTACTCTGCCACAATATGAAATAAAATTATTTCTATATACCAAAAGAGAAAGAAAGACTCAAAGCAAGCAAGAAAGTCTTACAGACACAGTGAAAGCTTCTGCCACCATGCATCCCATGTGAAGTTCAATGTCATGACCACTGTATTCGATCTCTGCTGTCCTAGAGGGAATCACTATCCTGAAGTTGTTCTGAGCCCTTGCCACCCATGTTTATGTTTTTGTTAATTATATGTTTCTATAGACACTGTATAGTATTATTCAAGATTTAAACTTCTATATCAAGTAAATTACCCTCTATGTATCATATTCTAACTTGCTTTTTAATTCAATGTTTTTGAGATTTTTCCATGTTCATAATGTAGATCTGATTCATCCATTTATTTCAACTGCTGTACTATATGTCAATGTATGGATATATCAGAATGTATCCATTCTCTTAATGGTGAACATTTATTTTGTTTCTGCACAACAGGGCTGTGGCAAGTGCCCTTAACCATGCTTCCTTGTGCACATATGTGAGTTCCTCTAGGGCAGTGATTTTTCAAAATTGTGTTCTGTCACATATTTTGAAAACAATTCAGGGGTGCCTGGGTGGCTCAGTCGGTTAAGCGTTTGCCTTCAGCTCAGGTCATGACCTCAGGGTCTTGGGATCAAGTCCTGCATCGGGCTCCCTGCTCAACCGGGAGTCTGTTTCGCCCTCTGCCCACCCCCCAACCCCGCTCATGAGTATTCTCTCTCTCTTTCTCTCACAAAAAAAAAATAAAATCTTTAAAAAAAAGAAAACACTACAGATAAGTGCAGAAAGAAGTGAAACAGAAAACATGAGTGTTAAAATTATTTAGCAAATCCCTCAAGAAATTGCCATCATAAGGCATAAGAGAATTTTCTCTCAGGTTTCACAGTTAAGAAACATTAAACAACTGATCCACTCTTTTTTTTTTTTTTTCTGTCAACCTTGTAATAATTGGGGTGTGCTTTTTGCTTGGGCTGTTATGAAGCCTGGCACCAAATTTGTAGGCCACCCTGGGAATTCATAGCACCACATGGCATGTATTCTCTGTTCTAATCTCTCCCTGGCTTAATTCTTTTTCCTCAGTTTTATCACCTTAAGTATTCTGTGTGTGTGTGTGTGTGTGTGTGTGTGTGTGGTATATGTATGTGTGTGCTTCCTGGAAACATTTGCGGAGTACAGCATAAATGAATCAATGAATAAATAACAGATTATTACAGCAAGACAGCAAGACTAGACAGGATAGAATGGGCAGATCAAATAATCTGTACCCATTACAGAAGTCTGCCTTAAAGCTGATTTTTGTCAAGACACATTCCTCTTGCATAAATAATGTAGCTCATAATTTCATAACTTTGGCATTTCCTAGTAG
Organism: Callorhinus ursinus; assembly: GCF_003265705.2. NCBI lineage: Eukaryota > Metazoa > Chordata > Mammalia > Carnivora > Otariidae > Callorhinus > Callorhinus ursinus. The sequence goes on from NW_027397069.1 coordinate 71,422,153, forward strand.
GGAACTCAGCTCATTCTAGCTCAGCCATCTCAAAGATTAAAGGTTTGATTTTCACTTTTCCTTACATTGATCAGAGTGTTGATATATAAATCAAAAGGACAATTTGTTAGCTTGCAAATATCCAGCGGTTAGGGGCAGAAACAGAAAAAGCTGCCATAACTAACGTATCTGAAAGAAATCCACATAGTTAGTCAACGGATCCTTCTCTTTGAAAAACTACAAAGGGGCGCCTGGATGGCTCAGTCGTGAAGCATCTGCCTTTGGCTCAGGTCATGATCCCAGGGTCCTGGGATCGAGCCCCACATCCGGCTCCCTGCTCAGCGGGAAGCCTGCTTCTCCCTCTCCCACTCCCCCTGCTTGTGTTCCCTCTCTCACTGTGTCTCTCTCTCTGTCAAATAAATAAATAAAATCTTTAAAAAAAAAAAAAGAAAAAGAAAAACTACAAAGTTCGGACCTGAGAATGCCATACGCTGCCTGCAAAAAGATTGTATGTAAATCACATGCAAATCACCCCCACTGTGTTGACAGTGACGGAGAGCAGTTATTGTTTCACATGCCCAGCTAACCAGAAATGGGGGTTGTAAGTAGTTCTTTAATAGTATTTTGGGAGCTAAGCCATTCTTTGGCCTTTACTGAATAGGACTTTTAAATGTCTCGCCCTGATTACCCTTTTGTGTTATGTGTCGGAATCTTTTTCCACCTCAGTTTAAGGTCTTCTGATGTTCAGCCACTTCATTTCGTTATAAATGTACTATTTTTTTTCTTTTGTCATTATGGAAACTATCTGTCCTATAATGTAGAAGGTATTTTAAGTGCTTGCTTTTTTCCCTCTGACCTACTGTTCTGCTTCAGTTCTGTTTTACACATAGATTGCTTTGGCAGTTTTTAATAACTTGGCAGGTCAAAACAGTTTCTGGGGAAAAAAAACTTAAAAAAGGAAAAGCCAGTCAAACCAGAATTTTTTTTTGTCCCAAGTGACCTAACCAGTCGTGGCGATTGCTGTCATTTTCTGGTTTAGTGAACAATGAAGTAAAAATTAAATGAATATTAAAAACCCTACTTAAATTATTTTCACATGGATGGATTTTCTTGCCCCTCTAAATGTTGATTTCTCTTCATGTGATTCTATCTCATGCATTTTCAAAGTGCATTGGGTGTAGACAAATTGGCCCACTGGGTGAGTAGAGAGAGTCTGAAGGTCAGTGAGATTCCAAGTGCTGGTTACCTTGTTTAAATTACTAGCTGAATCTTGTGCCACACTCTGGGACAATTCATTTCTTTCCTTTACTTATGGCCCAAACCACATTATAGGAAGAGAATCGTCGGAGATCGTACTCTCCCAGTAGCAATTCTTGTTTTTCTTTTCAGAGAATTTGTCCACCAACATACTTTTTTTGTTGTTTTTTCTTTTTTAAAGATTTTATTTATTTATTTATTTATTTGAGAGAATGAGCGAGAGAGAGAGAGAGAGAGAGAGTACTTGAGCAGGGGCAGAGGGAGAGCAAGTGGGAGAAGCAGACTCTGCTGCTGAGCAGGGAGCCTGACATGGGGCTCGATCCCAGGACCGTGGGATCATCATGACCTGAGCCCGAAGGGAGAAGCTTAACTGACTGAGCCACCCAGGCACCCCACAAGCATACTTTTTACATAGCTGCCTCCTACAACTTTTTTTCCTCCTTTATAAAAATACCATTTCACCTGTGAGCACATACAGCATGCTTCAGAGTTTTCTATCTCAGTGCTATCAACATTTTGGGTTGGATAATTTTTTGTTGTGGGGGCTTCCTGCTTCCTGTTGTCCATCGTGTAATGTTTAGCAGCATCCCTGGTCTCACCCACCAGATGCAGGTGGCACCCAACCCACCCCCAGTTGTGACAGCCAAAAATGTCTCCAGACATTGCCAAATGTCCCTGACGGGTGGGGGACTTCTTAAGATTGCCCCAGCTGAGGACCGCTAATCTGTTTTTCTTATCTGAGGAAAGCAAAGCGTGTTGCAAATGAGACCCCATGTCCAGGCACACACACAGGAAGGAGTGTGGCTCTAGTGTGGCAGGGCCAGCCTCTGAGGAAGGTATGCAGGCCTCTTCAACTGACCCTCATTATGAAGCCAATCAGATAGGTCCAGGAACCCCCAATCCAGCTCTGCCCAGATCAGGACCAAATAGTCACTCTGTTGGGAATGTGTGTTGTTTCAGGCACTGGCTCTTACCCCTAATCCTCTGAGGCAGGTAATACTATCCAAGGTTTACAGGTGGGGGGACTGAGACTCGGAGAGGTTAAGTAAACTTGCCCCCTGGCAAGTTGGGGAATTCAGGATTCAAACACTGAGCAGTAGGATGGTAGACTTATAGTCTACCTCCTACCATGACACAGAAAGGTAGTAGGTGGGATCCAGGCCTGCAGGGGATGGCTGGGTTGCTCAGGGGGTCAAGCCAAGTCTTTAGAATCTGTTTCAAGAGAAAGAGAAGATGTGAGGTTGATTACAGTCAAGGGAAACTTTCGAAGAAAGAATTGAGGTGTTTAATGGGGAATTTTATTGTTTCTGCTGTATGTTGGATGCTAAGACCTCTCTACCGAATCCTCATAAAATCTCCACTAAAATATGTGTGTCACATTATTGCATCATGGAATTGGGTCAGCCACTGGAGATGGGTCAAGGTGCTAAGGTCTGCTCAGGGTGCGCAGGAGGAGTGGACGGAGGCAGCCCACGTGGGTGATAATGTGCCCACGTGGCACTGGTCCATTCAGCTGTTAGGATGATCATAACATTTTGTAGGAGAACCTGTTCTAACATATCACAGAAGAGCTGCAACAGAATCGCCAGGGGCTTCCTATAGACTCCACACTCTCTACTCACTGACAGCCAATCCTTGTCACAAACTTATGAGGTGGGTGATTACTTTTGGCATTTGACAGTCACAGAAACTCAAACTCAGAGAGGTTAAAATGATGCAGGGATTAAGTAGCAGAGCAGAAACGTTTAATTCATTTGTAATGGGCTACAAGCCAGCCCTTTTGCCTACTCCATCATGCTATCTACTGAGGAAGAAGAGTAGGACTGGGAATTTTCTTTGTTCTCAGATTTCTTCACTAGGCGAAGGTGTCCTGAATACTCTGCTGAGACAGAGACATGAGGATCCCTACAGGGTCTCCACACAGGCGAAGCCCTAGCCTCACTTTGTGGGAGACCGAGCAGGCCCCCATCAGCCTGTATCTGTAATAATTGTTATATTTGTTATAATTTCTATAACTGTTATAATTCTTGTTATAATTCTTTTTTTTTAATTATTTTTATTGTTGTTATGATTCTTATACCTGTCCTTAAGCTCTCTGCCCCAGAGTCCAGGCAAACATATGACTGTAGTCAGGCCCTGTTTATCTCAAGAACATATGTAATTCTTTTAAAGAGAAAAAAAAAATCAGGGTATAATGACTGCTGTATCAGTCCCTTCAGCTGAAATCTACTTGGGGAGCTACCATGTTGGTAAGACCATCGATATAACCAGTCTCCAGCCTTTTGACCAGTCTTGCTTCTGTGGACCATGCCTTGGTGTGCAAAGGATATTACCTACCTACCTACCAGCTAACTTTGTTCCCTGTGAGCTGTTAGTTGCATATAATTGAATATCAGCCACTGGCACCATGGAAAAACAAGTTATGTCATCTTCAGTTAGTCTTTGGAAGTTAAAAGAAGTACACCAAAGTGAAGCAAAGAAGAAGCAAGGGCCCTTTCCAACTGGGTTTGGAGACACAAGATCTGGGGTGAAGGAGAAGGAGCCCACAGGGCCAAACCAGGAGACCAGAATCAATTTGGAGAAGCCGAGAGCAAGAATCTGATGAGACTAGGAATACGCAGAACTATGAAACACTGTTCAGTCTTCATGGAGCTTCACGGAGCTCATGCCCTCAGAAAAAGAAAACTCACAAAGATCTATCAACAACTCTTTGAATTCAAAAGAAGAAAGAGAGAGCCTTCATATTCATTCATACATGCACGCAGATGTGTGTGTGTGTGTGTATTTGAAGACAATGTCGGTGTTAGAAGACTATATACAGATATAGTCTTCTTTGTGCTAGCATTTTTTCAGGTGGGATAAAACAATGGACAATTTAAACCAAAAAAAAAAAGAGAGAAAATCCTCGCTTATGTGGAGATTACATTATATTTCTATATTTCTGTGTATGAGCAGATCTCATCCACTTGAGACCATACTAGTGGCTAATAAAGCATGGATAAATCGCTGTTCTTTCTTTAAAGAATAGATGATAAACATGAACGTTTCAACTGACTTTGCAAATTATGTTGCAAAATGCAAAAGCACTTGCTTCTTACAGATTATTATCCTGTTTATGCTACCAATTGATTTAGCAACATTTTTATGAAGAAATTATGCCACAGAAGGTACATTTCTGTTCATTATGTGTTCAAATATCATGACGGAAATCAGACTTTTGAACGATTGCATTTTTATTGCAGCCATTTTCAGCAAAGCAGGGTGGGGCTTTGGGATTTGCTGAGTTTGGACTAGAGTGTATGAACGCATGGATCGCTTCAAGGTGTTGACATTCTTTAAATAGAATAAAATATGTACGGGAATGACTCATCCACTCCGTCAAGGCTTTTTTATGGAATTCAATCTGGTTTCCCATTTCAAGACATGGGAAATAATCCACTGTGGTTGGAAAGGAAACTGTTGAAAGTTAGCAACCAGACTCCCTTTCCCTGAACTTCTTTATTCCTTTCTTGTTACTAAGAAGCAATAGCACCTATTATGTTGTAAATCCCATTCCAGCGTTAGAAAACACTGCATTTTCCAAGCCACTGTGAAAACTGACCGTGGGGGGCTCTCACTCCTCGATGGTGGGAATGCAAAATGGTGGCAGCCACTTTTGAAGACAGTTGGGCAGTTTCTTACAAAATGAACACACTCTTACCATACAATCCAGCAGTTGCACTCCTTGGTTTTCACCTAAAGGAGTCAAAAACTTCTGTTCACAGAAAAACCTGCACACAGATATTTATAGCAGCTTTATGAATAGCTGCCAGACCCTGGAAGCAACCAAATTGTCCTTCAGTAGGTGAATGGACAAATAAGATGGTACATCTAGACAATGGAATATTATTTAGCACTAAACAGAAATGAGCTATCAGGCCATGAAAAGACCTGGAGGATGCTTAGAGGCATATTACTAAGTGAATGAAGCCAACCTGAAAAGGCTACATACTGTATGATTCCAACTATATGACATCCTGGAAGAGGCAAACCTGTGGAGACATTGAGGTATCAGTGGTTGCCAGGGGTCGGGGGAGTGGGGTTGGGGAGGAAAGAGTAGGCAGCGCGCAGACGGTTTTAGGGCAGGGAAATACTCTGTATGGTACTATAACAGTGCATATGTGTGTGTCATTACACATTTGCCCAACACCAGAGCATGTACAACACCCAGAGGGAACAGTAATGGGAACTATGGACTTTGGGTGATAATGTGCCAGTGAGTTCATCAATTTGTTTTCTTTTTTTTAAAGGTATTACTTATTTATTTTAGAGAGAGAGAGAAACAGAGCATGAGCAGGGGGGATGGGCAGAGGGAGGGGGAGAAACAGGCTTCCTGCTGAGCAGGGACCCCCCCCCACATACACACCAAAATGGGACTCGATCCCAGGACCCTGGGATCACGATGTGAGCCAAAGGCAGACGCTATACCAACTGAGCCACCCAGGCGCCCCCATCAGTTTTTTTCCTAAGTGCATCAATTATAACAAATGTAGCACTCTGGCAGGGGGGTGTCAATAGTGAGGGGGGTTGTACAAATATGGGAAGAGGGGGTATATTAGAAATCTCTGTGCTTTCTGCTCAATTTGGTTGTGAACTTGAAACTGGTGTAAAAATGAGGTTTATTAATTAAAAAAAAGGAGGGGCTTAAAAAAAACTGACTGTGGGTTTAATGAACCAGAACTTGATCATGCAAATATTACCAGTCAGGTCTTTTTCCAACATTGTCCGGGTGACTGATAACAAATTTGTTCAGAGGTGTTTGTTGGTGGGGCCTTCAGCTCACTCCCTGAACATGAGTGTCTTTTTTTTTTTTTTCTTCAGCAAGATGTGCTGGTGCAGCACTGGTGCGTCCCCTCTGTTTTTATGCCCTGAAAGCCGCATTGTGTGAGTTCAGCCTCCGTGCCCGTTGGCAATTTTCACTAATTGTTTACAGTGCTCTAATTTTTACACTCTCTTTAAAGGATCTTTGTGTGTGCTGACTGCAAGAGGTAATATTTCGGGCACCAGTAACCATGGTAATGAATCATCTCCGCTCAGAATTGGTGCCAGCCACACTCCTGTCTAGATAGTAGCACCCCGGTGTTTTGCTAATGAGCGACTTTTCATTTGCTTGTAGGAGGATGCTTCCACTTCTTCGCATGTTTGCTTGTGTTTTGTTAAAGCCTCTTCCTTGAGAACAACATGAGAAAAAATAAATCCCATTTGGTAAAACCTTGATCTCAAAAGGAAAACCTGCCTAGTTCCAGAGAGCAAAGCAGGCAGAATGAAAGCCTTTGAAGGTTCTATGGCGAGGCCATTCCCGCCTGCTCCAGGCTCCAGTCCTACTCGCCCTCCCCCCCCCCCCCCCCCCCCGCCCGCTTCCCCCAAGCATCGATCTTCTCTTTCAGGCAGCACAGAGAGCTTGCCATCAGCATTCTCCTGTAACTACTGGAGAAAAGAGTTTAAATATTTCAAAGATTTATGTTATGAATAATTTAAGAGAAATAAAGAAAGCCCTAAACTCTCTTTGAATTAGGTAATGGAAGCTTTGAAATATGTTAGCATTTTGCCTTATCAGATTAAACTTATTTTTTTTTGTGGGAAGATCGAAGTGGAAATGTAAGCTATTGTCGCCCTTTATTTCACTGACTAATGATGATTCTAGGAGAGACAGAGAGCTTCTTAACCTTGCAAGAGATAAGAGCCCTGTGGTAATGGACCCTCTTTCCATCTACTCTACGTGCTATTTTCACGAACAATTGACAGGATACTCTCACTAGCTTTTAAAACATTTGAATCCCATAGTGCTGCTACTTCTAGCCTGGGTGGCATTTTGACTGAGAGCTAGGGAAAACTGATATCCAGAATACCTGCTGAGTGTTCTTCCTTCCTTAAATACAGACACCCGAGCCTATGATTCTGGTCTGGATAGTGACTCTTAATGCTGAAACTTCACTCGCAGTGATAGCTTCGCGAGAGGCAAACACGTGGTGCTTTCCACACAGTCTTATGTGCTTTACGTGTGTTAACTTATTTTATCCTTATGCTGACTCTACAATGTACACATTATTTTTTTTAGATTTTATTTATTTATAGCACAGGGGGTCGGGGGGAGCCTGAAGAGGAGCTTGATTTCACAACACTGAGATTATGACAGGAGCTGAAATCAGGAGTTGGACCCTCAACAAACTGTGCCACCCAGGCAACCCCGATTTACACGTCATTATTTCCATTTTACAGATGAGGAGGGAGGCGCAAAGAGGTTAGGTAGCTAGTCAAGGCTACCTGGATGGTAAATGGCAGGACCAGGATTCACATCCAGGAAGTCTTGAGTGTAGAGCTCTTGGTATTATCCACATACCTGTATATCTATAGATCCATCACAACACTCTACCATGGAAGGAAGCACACAGGAGGGCTCACTGAAATCTCAGCCCTCAGCCTGGGTGGCTCAGTCAGATAAGCATCTGCCTTTGGCTCAGGTCTGATCCCGGAGTCCTGGGATCAAGCCCCACATCGGGCTCCCTGCTCAGTGAGGAGTCTGCTTCCCCCTCTGCCCCTCCTCCTGCTGGTGCTCCCTCTCTCCTCTCTCTCTCTCTCTCAAATAAATAAAATCTTTAAAAAAAATCTCAGCACTGCCACTTGCCATTTGCCCCATATAAAAAAATCACAGCACCTGCTTCACAGGGTTCTTGGATGATCATGTGAGATTAAGCATCTGAAAGCTTTTTTGAAATGCTACAGGTGCTATGCAGCGGGTATATAAGGGTGAGGATGAAGAAGAAGATGATGATTACTGGAGAGGTGGATCATAATGAAAAAATGTATCCCTAGAGAATATTAAAATAAGTGATAATTAAATCATTCAAATTTCTCAGAATTGTGTGATTAAGAACTCACTTATTTCAAAACATTGTTCTTGTTGAGTTAACTTGGAAGTTGACAACACATCGTTCCGGAACAAGTATGAGATGGACTACTTAAAAACGGGATGTTCTTGGGGGCGCCTGGGTGGCTCAGTCGTTAAGCATCTGATTTCAACTCAGGTCACGATCTCGGGGTCCTGGGATTGACATCATTTGCTGCCGGGCTCCGCGCTCAGCAGAGAATCTGCTTCTCCCTCTCTCTCTGCCCTTCCCCCAGCTCATGCTCTCTCTCTCTCTCAAATAAATAATTAAAATCTTTTTTTTTTAATGGGATGGTCCACGGTCATAGTTATTTTTTGAAAATATCCATCTTTTTTGGGGAGATTAACATGTCACTTGAGAAAACAAACAGGAAATCCCTTGAAATGACTCCAAGTATGGACAGAAACAAGTGACCCCCAAGTGACCCGGGACATTGCGATTGGGCCGTTCACATTGAGGGTGACACAGAAAGGCAAAAGAGCACAGCGGCAGCGGACGAACCTGACGAAGGATAAAACTAAGTGGCACAAATGTTACCAAATACATGGTTTAATGCTTTGTTAGCAAGATGTATTTTAGAGAGAGAGAGAGAGAGGAGAAAGCAAAAGGGAGAGAGGGAAGGAGAATCAGAGACCAAGAGAAATGATGGATTTCATGTTTGAGTCTCCATTCAGGTCTAAGAGTCCAACTACAGGAGGTTCAATTTTCTTCCTTCCAGAAATGATAACCTGACTCTTGATTTTTCCCTTTAGACATTTTCTTCCCAAGTAGAAAAAACGAGCGGCAAGAATATTTAATATACTTACAGAATTCTCCAAGGGGACGAAAATAATCACTTGCATTAAAGTGGAGATTTGGTTTTTTTTGAACTTGGCTGTGCATCACCAATCATGTTAAATCTCTTATTATTGTAACTATGTTCCAGAATCCAAGTGAAGGTGGGAAATATGGAGGCTTTGGTCTTTCTGACAGTAAACCACAGTGGAACCAGTTTTACTGGCACTTTCTTTAAAGAGAGCACAACCATATTCCCTTTAAAGTCCACTGCGGTGTCTCACCCATGAGTCATGAACACTCCTGCTTCTGAGAAGCAGAGATCATGTAAGAATATGCTTGCTGGCACTGGGGAGGGTGGAGAACAGAATCCTGTTAGTGGTAGTGAAGCATTTTCTCGCACATTTATCCCACTTCAAAACCTGTGAACGTCTTGGAAGGGATCCATGAACGCACACTCAAAGGAACAGATGGTGAATGAAGGAGAGAATGTGATAGTAGAAACGAATTCGCTTATTAAGAAGTCAGCTACTTGATATAATGTGGCAGGTTTCCATGGAGTACTGCATGGGCTTTGACTCAAAGACGAGAGGGCTTTCCCAACAGCTCGCTCCAAAGCAAGGACTGGTGTTTGGATCACCACGATTTGCAGTCATTTCACAAAAGCGTCCCACGCAGAGTCTAGGATTCTCGTGGCGGAGTCCTCTGCTCTCCCCTCCCCAGCCATTCCTCTGGGCCCCCGGCTTCCCTCTCCACTCCTGCGCAAGGGCGCCCAGGCTGAGAAGCATCCACGATAGCTTCTCCACCCCAGGCGCGGCGCTGGGCTCAGAAAGTGACACAGATGCCTGAAAGAGACACACATTCTCCTGGAGCTCCCAGTTCGGAGGATGGGGTGAAACAGGAAAGATGTCATTTCAGGGAGACAGAGTATCAGGAACGAACGAAGCAGCCAGGCATGAGGCTTCAGGGAGCCGTGGGTACTGCGGCCATCTGGAGAGAGCAATGTGAATATGCAGATTTTTGTGTGAAAATGTCTGAGTTTTCTAAAACACTTATGGCAAAGCAAAACACACTGAATTCAGCCTGCAGCCTGCCAATTTGTGCCAGGTGGGAGGGCAAGAAGCCGGAGTATGAATGGCCCAGAACACACCAGTACCTTCCTTTCTTTCCCCTTGGAACAGTAGAGTTAGGATTGTTATCTTCGGGCGCCTGGGTGGCTCAGTTGGTTAGGCGACTGCCTTCGGCTCAGGTCATGATCCTGGGGTCCTGGGATCGAGTCCCACATCGGGCTCCCTGCTCAGCGGGGAGCCTGCTTCTCCCTCTAACCCTCCCCCCTCTCATGTGCTCTCTCTCTCTCATTCTCGATCTCTCAAATAAATAAATAAATCTTAAAAAAAAAAAAAAGGATTGTTATCTTCAACAGAACAAAACACTCCAAGGAAAACAAGAAGAACAAACAGCTTAAGATCCTACGAGGTGTTAAGAGCATGGCCATAAAACGCTGGAGTCAGGGATGGCACCGCCTGGGTTTAAAGCCTGGTTCTCGAGCTTGCGAGCTGTGTGGGCTTGGGGCGGGGGGGGGTCACTTCACCCCAACACCTCATTTTTCTCATCTATGCAACGGGGAGAATATTAGTCACCACCTTATGGGTTGGGAGGATAAAATTAGTTGATACAGATAAAGTGCTTGGAAGTGTGTCTGGCACCATATAAATGTTAACTCCTCTTATAGTTATTTAGACAGATGACTTCAGACCATCAGGATCTCAGAAAATGCGGTGAAGAGGTTCACATGACACACGATGGCTTCACCATCCAGGCAGTCCTTTAGAGCAATATCCCCTCCAACCCTCTTCTCTACCCTGTATCTTTTTTCCAGCTGTGTCCTGGATCATACCTTCTTTCCAGAGCTAGACTTCCCAAATATACCTTAGGCTGTATCTTCTCTTCAGACCTAGACCAGCACTGCAGAAGCCATTGTGTGCATGTGAATCACCTGAATATCTTGCTAAAAATGCATATTCTAATTCAGTGCCTCTAGAATGGGACCTGAGATCCCGCACTTCGAACAAGATGGAGGGTTTCGCCAACTTTGAGAAGCTACAGAACTAAACAAGCTGCCTCCACATCCTCTTCCAAACTAAGTTTTATATCAAAGCTTGCCTTTTATTTATTTATTTTTAAAGATTTATTTATTTTTAGCAAAGGGGAAGAGAGAGAGCAAGAGAGCACAGGGAGGGGCAGAAGGAGAGGGAGAGAGAATCTCAAGCAGACTCCTTGTTGAGTGTGAAGCCTGATGCAGGGCTGATGCGGGGCTCGAGCTCACGACTCTGAGATCATGACCTGAGTTGGACGCTTAACCGACTGAGCCACCCAGGCTCCCCTCAAATCTTGTTTTTTAAAGTTTGAAGTATCCTTTAGCCCCGAGGTCTAGTCTATATGGTGATACCCTCCCTTGCCACTTCACAGCTCTCTTGAATGGCAACCATGGAAAATGGACCCTGTGCCCATAGAATATTCCAGCCCTTGTTACTAGCTCCATCTGCCTCTTCATGTCTTCCATGGCTCAGGCACAAACCTCCTCCAGTGGGAGTATTCTAGTAGGTGTCTAGTATGAATAGAGTTTTCAAAATCATTCTCCAATCTCATGACACTGTGAGGAAAATCATTTTTTTCCCCAAATAAACACAACAAAACAAAACCTTACGTTACAGAATATTATATTTGCCTGTGGATTCGTCTTCTTTCGAGACAATAATTTCATAAAGGTGAGGACTTCTTGGTCACTTTGACTCCTTCCACCCTCGCTCTGTGAGATTCCCTGCATACAGTCAATCCTCAATAAATATGAGGAGGATATGAAAGCATTTCCACACTGAATGAGCAATTTGACCACAATCCATACCACTATTTTGTTCCAGGTGGCCCAAGCCACAGATATCCTATGAATTTATGAGGGTGTCCCAATTCTCTTGGCTCAAACTTCCTCCAAAACCCAGGAAAATGGAACCACCAGGTTTCTCTATGTTGACTTGTACACATCCCAGACACAAAGTAGCAGAAAAGAGTGTTATTAAAAGAAGGAAGAATCTGTGAGCATGTATTTTAAAATGGGAAAATGATGGGGCGCCTGGGTGGCTCAGTCAGTTAAGCATCTGACTCTTGGTTTTGGCCCAGGTCATGATCTCAGGGTCTTGGGATCGAGCCCCACGTCGGCCTCTGTGCTCAGCATGGAGTCTGCTTGAATTTCTTTCTCCCCCTCCCTGTGATTCTCCCCCCTACACTTGTTCTCTCTCTCTCTCTAAAATAAAAAAAATAAATCTTAAAAAAAAGGGAAAATAACAATAACTTAAAGCATGGGAATATTATACAGTCTTCCCAAAGCTCAAATGTAACTAGCCCCCAGTGCCATTTATTCTTTGCACTACAATCGAGGGCACTCTTGGGGGAGTTTTATGGTGGTCTCTATCCCCACTGTGGCCCCACACGGCTCCAGGCTTAGATATCACATCAGTGACTCTTCCCTATCAGTTTCATTCACTCATTCATTGACTTGTCCATTCAGCAAATGTTTATTTCAGCCTGTTTGCTGGCTGACATGTGGGAGCAGGCAGTATAGTGGATTTGTGTTAGAACAAGAGGAAAAGGTGAGAATTCTATTAAACACAGATGATGTGTGTACCTTGTGTTGGGGAGTCTGGGAAGGACAGAATTGAAGTCTGGTGTAAGTCTTATTCCCTGGCCAGCTCCTTTGGGGCTGCTGCAAAGACCAGCCTGAAGGTGTGGCCCCATGTCCTGTGTTGAGAGGCTGGCAATGGGTGGTATCAACGCAAGCCAGGGTCAGAGACAGTTCAAGAGCAGTGAGTGCAGGGGTGGAGGTGGGGGGGGCAAGAGTAAAAGCACCAATGGCCCAAGCTAGGACATGTCCTCGGACCCAGGTGAAGTCCCACTGGAGACTCCGTAAGGCTGGGGTGTTCCACACCTCTTGCAAACCTCTCTACTGATAACTCTGTCTTTGTGGGTGAGGGGTTTCTTGAGGAGATCAACAGAGCAGGAGTTCAAAAAGAATCTGTTGAAGAGAAATGCAACCAAATTGAGATGTGGCTGACATATACCACATGGAAACCAAAATGCAAAGGAAGCATTTGACTTTGGGAAAAATAGAGAAGAAAAAAACACGTAAAGAAGATAATGGGCATTAGAAGACAGAGAGTAACAGAAATCACAAAAGACTCTGTGCCCACATCCTCTGAACACATCGTGAAGAATCTAAACCATTTTAGCGGGGGACACGAAAGGTTTCATAGGGAATAATAGATGCTTTACTCACAGAATGATCTGGAGTTCAATAGCACTTTCAGTTCACTCCACAGTTTGACGTCAAGGGTCTCTCTTCCTCCCACCAAGGCCCTGGGAGGGACCCAGGGAAGGTGTTATTCTGAGCTAACCCATGAGAAGCCAAACGCAAGCTTCTCAGATGCTGGCCCACAGATCACTCACATCAGACTCACATGAGGAGCATCGGGTTCCTGATCTTTGTCAGAATCTCTCAGGAATTCACATTTTTAACAACTTCGCCAGGTGATTTGTAAATGCACTCAAGGTTGAGAAGCTGTGGCTCCAGAGGTTTAGGAACTTCACACACACACACATGCACGCGCACGCGCGCGCGCGCACACACACACACACACACACACACATACACGGCCAAGACCAGAGCCCAGCTCCTCTGGTCCCGCAGCTTTCCCTCTCAGTCCTGTGTCTCTCACGAAATCCTGGTGCCTGTTGCCATCCGTTCCATACTGGAGTTTCTGAGTTGCTTATCAACACTCAAATCTATCTTTTTTCTTTAGGGAGCAGGGTTCAGATGATTTTTTTTGGAAAGCATATGAGTAAAAGATGAGTCTCTCTCTTTTTTTTAAATTTATTTTTGTTTGAGAGAGAGAGAGTGAGTGGGGAGGGGCAGAGGGAGAGGAAGAGAGAGAATCCTCAAGCAGAATCCCTGCTGAGCCTGGAACCTGATGCAGGGGGCTTGATCTCACCACTCTGAGATCATGACCTGAGCCGAAATCAAGAGTCGGACACTTAACCGATTGAGCCACCCAGGGACCCCAAGGTGAGTGTCTCTTAAAAGCAACTCACTAGTCATACAGAACAGTCCTGCAGTCTTTATCATTTGGTGTCTTAGAGCCTGACCTTCCATCCATCTTTTACCCCAAATTGAAAGGGGCTGGTGGGACACAAAAGTTAAGCTATACATTTGTAGTGAAATTCTTGTTTTACTTAATGAAACCTGCACATTCTATGTTGGGATGAGTGTCCTTCTCCCTCTTGATACGGAGGGGGTGACTTCGTGCAAGCCTCAACACCTACTCTGTCCTGATGGGGGATGTGGGAAGGCACAGCCCAGCCTTCTCTCCTCCTCCCCTTGACGGCTGGCTCCTTGGTGGGAGAGCACATTCCACAGGGTTCTTGTACTGCAGTTTTCAGCAGGGTCTGCCCAGGAGATGGACAGGGTGGGTCAGACATAAGGAAGCCCACTCTTCCATAGGCATAAGCCACGTTCCCCAGCAACAGCTTTGTCTCTAATAAAGGTAACATTCTGATGTCCCATCCCCCTGACTCTCTGTTTGAATTGAATTGCCTGTATTTAATTGAATTTATGATTCTTTCCACTAAAAATTTTCCAGAGCTAAGAGGAAACAGAAGCTTGCCTCACTGAGTTATTTGCAAGAAGCCCAAAAACGTATCTGCTTTAATAGATATACTTAAACAAGGAATTTAGCTGGGCAAGACTTACTTTTCGACATTATGTGCTGTTACCGAGGCAGCTGGATTGTGGCAGCCCTGAGCCTCCCTCCTGTGTGCAGAACACACAGCAATAGCCCTTATAAAAAACAAAACAAAACAGTAAGTCTAAGAATTCAGGCCAAGATGACAACCACAGTTTGGAGGACTTTTGGAAAGCGCTGTGTCTATGGTGGTCTGAGAATCGTCTTCATTGCCTCTCTTCCCCGTTCCGTTACTGTCCGTGACTTCTTTTACTGGAAATCAACCTAAAAAGTGATATGGTCTCCCAGTTTTGCTAACAAACTCAGGACATTTGAGTATTGATAAGATCATAGTACATGAAGAATGGCTGAGTCAATCACGCCCTCATAACTGAAGCAAGTACTGTATCCTAATTTTCGAAGCATCGGACATCCTTATGTTGCTTTCCTGACTCTAGGGCTTTTGTCACTTTGGGCCTGAAGTCCCACTGGGAGGCCAGAGACTTCAAAAATCGGCCAGGTGTGAGTTACCCGATTCTCAAAGACTTCCTGGCCCCCTCTTCAGTCTCAAAACTCCTAGAGGCTCCCAGCTGTCCAAATGTTCGGGAAAGTCCTCCATTTAAACACATATCTGAATTTAGATGGGATATGGCAGATACCATGTGGGAGAGGCCCATATAGTAGTTAGAGAATTACAGTAGTACATAAAGAATTAATAATAATAGAGGGGGACTGAGAGTGATCAACAAACACTAAGCGTCAAAGGGAAATTATGACAATAAATATTTGGGGGGATTTGGGATTGGGGGGAAGATCCTATAAAGCTGGAGGGTTCAGAGGAAGATTTTAAGAACAGGCCTTGCAGAGTGGATAAAATGAAGATTCACCTATAGGAAAAGGAAGGCCGTCCTAAGCAGGGAAAGGCAGACCCCTGCCCCCTGCTGCCTCCCTCACCATTGTCAACACTGGCCTAATATGTGTCTTCCAACTTTCCCAGTGTATTGGGCACCAGCTCTGTTCAAGGTACTTTGACTATTGCATCTTTGGTCTTAAGTCACGAGGCGCCACAATCCACAGCTGTGATACACGGGCCCGGGTGGGAAGGAAGTCCGTCCCCTCAGAGTGTCCCGGGAGGCCGTACCGTGGGGCTAGATGCTGTGTGTGTGCATGTGTGCACACGCGTGTGTGTGCATGCTGGCAGCCGGCCCTCCTGTGCCCTGAGGAGCTCGCCTTCCAGCCCTGCCATCCCCAACGAGGCCTGCAGGTTCTCACTCGCTGTGTTATTATCTGTTGGTTTGAAGAGTTCCATGGCCCCTTTATTCTTAATTCTCCTCAACTTGAGGACTGTCATCTCCTTACTGACTTCTCTCCTTCTCATTTATTACCTGGGGTAGAGACCTTTTCTCTTCTTATTTTATATGTTCCTTCCGAGTGGTCTGACCCACATCAAACAGTCACGACTATCACCATATACCGACAACTCCAAAATCAATACCTCCAGCTTTATTTTTATTTCTAAATTGAGCTACAGTCACATTTCTGCATCTCTTCTTCCTGAGGGACATCGTTAGGTATTTCAAATCGAATATGTTAAAAATGGAACTCACTTCCTTCTTCCTAAAAATGTCCCTAATCTCTTTCATCTTTCACCTTCCTTACCTTCCCTATTCAATTTATTCCAAGTTGTGTCTCAGATTTGTTCCCCAAATTGACCCGACTTCTTATCCTGGATCATTACCAGACCACCTCTCAGGGGGCAGAAGGCTTTAACTCAACTCACTGCCGCCAGAATCTCTCCTCTTGGGTTCATCTTTTACGTTGCTACCAGAACAGTTTTCCCAAAAATAAATTCTTTCTTTAAAAGGCTTTAGTTGGCTTCTAGCTTTTATAGAACAAAGTTCAAGTGTCTCACTGAAAACTTAGCCTCTTCAGTATCACCTTCCTCCTGTCCCCATCCCATATCTTTTTTTTAAGATTTTATTTATTTATGTGAGAGAGAGAGTGAGAGAGAGAGAGAGAGCATGAGAGGGGGGAGGGCCAGAGGGAGAAGCAGACTCCCTGCTGAGCAGGGACCCCCTCCCCCCGATGTGGGACTTGATCCCAGGACTCCAGGATCATGACCTGAGCCGAAGGCAGTTGTCCAACCAACTGAGCCACCCAGGCGCCCCTCATCCTATATCTTATGCCATCCTGATGCCTAACCTCTCCCCAGTCTATAAACTATAAACCAGTTCATGCTTCCATATATGCTGTTCCTGTATCTGGAATGCCTTTCCTGTTACTATTCATCTAGTGAACTCCGATTCATCCTTCAAGACCCTTGTATTGTTTAGAGTCCCTTCCACAAAGATGAAACAGGTATTGGTCCAACTCCACGCACGCAGAACACCCCGTGGTCACGGTCATGGGGTAGAACCAACACTCTGGCCCTGCTGCTCTCCCTTCCCCTTCATTTTCTTGCCAACTCTCTCCCAACATCACCTCCATGTCTTCAGCTCATGGAATGGACAAGAGGAGACCTGGGACCCAGGAAGCCCACGTTCTGTTCCCTCTCCTGCTCATCTTCTTGATATTCTCTGAGATACTATCTCCCAGATGATATTCTTGGTTGGCATCGGGCGGGGTGATGGCCACGTGTTTGGATGGCCGGTGCTTCCAGAGGCCTCCCTCTCGCCAGCCCCCTTCCAAACACATCCTCCCAGTGCCACCTCAGGTTGGTGGGGACAATGCTGAGTTCAAGGGGCCGTTTCCTTCCTCTGCCAGGAATGCCGGGCCTCGGCTTGGAGAGATAGAGGGTAGAGTGAGCTGCAGTCGGAGGACGCCGGTCCTAAACAGGTGCCCGGAGGGACAGCTCCGGGCTCGGTGAGCGGAGCAAGCGCCTCCCTTCAGGTGCAGAACATAGAGTGCGGACTGGCTAAGTTGTGTCGGCATCCTCACTGTATCGGGAGGGGGTCTGCCTTGTCTTCCAGCTGATGGTGGACAAGTTATCAACCCCCTATTCCCAAAGCCTGCGTTCAGTGAAAGAGTGTTCATGGAATGAGGGAATGGGTCAATTTATTACAAGAGTTTCAGGGGTTTTCTTTGTTTTTACTTTTTGAATAATGTTAAGAACAGGACAGATTTTCTGAGAAACCCACTGCCCGGGGGTGTTGCCCGTGCTTGGTGCACGAGCCACAGGACCCTGAATTCCGCTCCTTTCTTTGACCCATGGACCGGTGAAGGGGGTCCAGCAGGTCTGAAGTCTTTTAGCAGTGTTAAGTAACAAAAATCCAAACGAGCACATTCTAAAGATCTAATTGGCTTTATTAAACAAGTCGCAGATCAGGCAGCATCCCAGCCAGCGAGTAGACGGGAGCCCTGAGGAGTTGCACAAAATGGAAGGTTTTTAGAAGGAGGATGTGGCAAGAAAGTTATTAGCAAAGGAAAAGGATTGTTCCAGCCAAAACCCCCTTCCCTTAGGGGCAAAGGCAAGAGGTTTTACCAAGCAGATTCTTTTGTCTTCCTTTGGGGGGACGAGAGGGCCCCAGGGGCATGATCATACAATTCCTGACTAACTGGTTTCGCCTGTGTCCCTAGGGGAGCTTGAAACTGAGAGCAGATGAGGTATTAAGCCCCAGTTTGGGATCTCAGTCTCAGTGGCCCCCATCTGGGGCCTCTGGTTTTCTTTTTCACAGCAGCATGCCCTGATCAGGGCCAACTTCCGCATTTCTGGGAGGAGGAGTCGTGTCCGACGTGGCCCAAAGGACAAAACTAATGTTATACCACTTCCTACCCAGAAGGCCTGAATTGAGTGAATGAACCCCTTTGAGCCTCAGTGTTCTCCTCTGTAAAACGGGACAATAATTCCTTTAGAATTGCAGTCTGTGGGAGTCAGGGAGGCCCTGGAGCCAGTCCCCTGGGACCATTACAGTAACTTCTGCCCAGCCAGCATTTTGTGGTGTACTTTGTATGACTGTCTCCCCCACAAAACCAACTCTTCTCTGTCTTTGAAACCTCAGCGTCCGACACCTAGGAAGGGCTCAGGTAAATGTTTGCTGAGTAAATAAATGAATATGAGAAGAGAGAGAGAAAGGAATAAGTGAAGTATAATACAACCTTCACCAGGACCTATGATGTACTTTGTTGTGTTGTTGATGGGTTTCTCAAATCCTGTTGATGTGTTGGACTGCTGGTGCCAAAATCCGGAGTGTTTAGAAATTATTTTTAAGAGGTGGAAATCCGACCTGTGGATTTTATTTCTTGCCCTAGAGAAGGAGGTGCCTTCTCAGGGCCCTGTTAGTTAGAGGGTGGATGACTGTCTCCCCGGCACAGGGAGCGGGGGTGGTTCTGAAACAAGAAGCTGTTCCCAAACTGGGGAATGGGTGGGAAATAGAGGGAGAGGGTGATTGAGGCCTGAGTCCATTCTGAGCAAGCTCCTGGCTGTCAGTGTTGGGCCCAGGGGATAGCCCTGCATGGGAACCAGGACTACCGTGGGGAAACCATGGCCAAGCTCTTGGAAATACTCGGACAAGGGATCTCTGCTCATCCTGGCACAGGCCCACCCTCAGGCCAGCTGCCGCTCTCGAGCCAGGGTCACCCTCACAGCGGTGCTGGGGACCCCGAATTGTGTGAGTCAGGGCAGACACCCCCTTCCCTGGGTCTGGGACTCACCTGGAGGACTGCCTTTTATTCCTCTTAAAAGTGCCTTTTCAAGTTCTGCATAGAGAGTTTGCTGGGGAAACAGGAAGCATGGATTAAAAAAAAATGTTAACTCAAAAGTGAGGATAAACCACCGTGGAATTTACCACACTACCTTTGGCTAATAAATAAAAATAAAATTCTTCCCGAGTGAAGTAAGAGGCCACAGGAAGTAGAACATCACGACCTTGCTAAAAGAGATGACGCGATCCACAGATGCTCCAGCAAAGCGCTTCCTGCTTTGACATCTCCATAAACCACAAGATTATCTGCAAAGCTGATCAGAGGGGAATCGGTGTTTCCATTATTAACACCTCAAACAACAATGTCAAATAGGAGCTGGGGAGTTCATAATTGCTAAACTGTATCACCTAAGAAGATAGCGATGAAAAAAAAAACTCAGCATGGTAGAACCTTAGCAAAAAATCTAGTCCAACCCCCCTATCTTCAGACAGGGTAGAGGTGTGGAAAGGCCCCCTGGTCTTGACTGGCAGAATGGGGATTAGCATCCCTAATTTGGGCCTCTTTCTGCTACACTGATGCTTCCCCGAATAAGTTGGATAGCAAAATATCTATTTTGTGATTTCTAGATATATATCTAGACATTCCCATAAACCTGTGGCTTTCTAAGTTTTGCTTACAAGTTGCACCTAATAAATTTTGCTGAAATGAGATCATTTATAGGAACAGAGTCTTTCCTGAAAGGGATTAACCCTGACACAAAACTTGTGTTTGGGGGCAGTTCATCTGGAGCATTTAACCAAGAATGGAAAACTTGGGGCACCTGGGTGGCTTAGCTGGTTAAGTATCCAACTCTTGACTGCAGTGCAGGTCTTGACCTCAGGGTCGTGAGTATAAGCCCCACATTGGGCTCCACGCTGGGTATGGAGCCTACTTAAAAAAAAAAAAAATTCCTGAGAAGTAATTGAGACCAAGAAGCATCATCAGGTGGTTTAAAGACAAATGTCCACTGGAGACTGTGCATGGCCTTGCTTCGGAGGTGGCAGGAAGCAGGCTGAGCAGTCTGCAGCTACACTGAGAGAGGGGACTGAGCAGCTCCAGCAAATTGGCTCCAAAGTGTGTGGGGAGTGGAGGCCAAGCAGGGCCGCAGGGTGGCAGCTCATCTATGACAGAGGACGCAGGTGACGTCTGCAGAGACACAGGCCTGGTGTCCCGCCCCCCCATGCTGAGATTGCTCAGGCGTTCAGTTAGCACTGATTGCATTGGATTGAAAGACAGATGCCACGAAGCCGAACCCAGTCATGGAGGCACGAAGGGCAGCCTGGGGGATAGGGAGGAGCTGAGCAGAGAGCTACCGACTCTGAAGGAAAATGAGAGAAAATGAGACTCCCGTGTGACTGGCAGTGCTAGGTTTTCCGGAAGGCAGATGGGGCTCTCAGTTGGGGCATTGGCAGGATGAAGCACACAAGAATGAACCTCATCCACCAAAGTCCTGATATGGCAATAAAAATACAGAAAGACGCTACTTTGGTTTCAAGAAACGTGAACCTTAAACATGCACCCCAATGTTCATAGCAGCAATGTCCGCAATAGCCAAACAGTGGAAGGAGCCGAGATGCCCTTCAACAGACGAATGGATAAAGAAGATGTGGTCCATATATACAATGGAATATTACTCAGCCATCAGAAAGGATGAATACCCACTATTTGCATCAACATGGATGGAACTGGAGGGGATGATGTTAAGTGAAATAAGTCAAGCAGAGAAAGTCAATTATCATAAGATTTCACTTATTTGTGGAACATAAGAAATAACATGGAGGACATTAGGAGAAGGAAGGGAAAAATGAAGGGGGGGAAATCGGAGGGGGAGACGAACCTTGAGAGATTATGGACTCTGAGAAACAAACAGGGTTTTAGAGGGGAGGGGGACGGGGGGATGGGTTAGCCCAGTGATGGGTATTAAGGAGGGCACATATTGCATGGAGCACTGGGTGTTATATGCAAACAATGAATCGTGGAACCCTACAGCAAAAACTAATGATGTACTGTATGGTGACTAACATATCATAATAGAAAAGAAAAGAAAAAGAAAAAGAAACTTGCACCTTGTATCTTGTGCATTGAGTTCTTTGTCCACTTAGGCAGTTCTGCAATGTTTTCAGTGCTTCGGGCTTTGAACACCTCAGGGCCTGGGACTGAGGCTTCGTGAGGGCTCCCCGAAGACAAGGAAGCCAAACCGCATTAGGCTTTGGAGGCACTCAGGAGAGAACGCCCCTCCTGAGCTGTGGTCAACTGTGGAGACGCTCCAGTTTATGTCAGAACTCCCCCTTCTCCAGCGTCATTGCTCAGAAGGAAGGATTTGCCCCAGGAGACCTTCCCATGGCTTATTTTGTGTGGACCACGGGTGTTCGGAGGAAATGACCTTTTCTACTTAATTAAATTATGGTGCATCTTTTCTTATCTTGTGTTCTGCTGATTGAATTCCCCTTCCTACAGATTGTTCCCAAATCCCATCCCTCATCTGACCATTCACCCTTGACCCAAACCCTCTCATCTGAAGGTCTGCCAATCAATTACACTTAATGTTTCCCTGTTACTTCACATCATTGCATCTCAAAGCGCACACACCACCTTCCCCATCAGACTAGCCCTGCCGACTACTCTGTTTCCAATATCGGCACCGCCAGCTCCTCGTCATCTGGGTTTACAAGCATAGATCATTTTTTATCCTATCTTCTCTCAATTTCGGGTTTGTGCCCTGTCAGTCTTTCTTTCCATTGTCCTTTCACATCTGTACTCTTCTTTCTAGATACAAAATCGGCTGGAGAATTCAGGCCGGTGCATGCAGAATTAGTTCACTTTCGGCAATTAAGAGTATCAGTCAGTAAATGTTTGCTCAGAGAAAGGACGCAGGAAAGAATCCAGAGTTTGCAAGCCTTCATGAGACGTGAGTCACAGGAAGGCAGGAGCAACGTCTGAATTATCCCCCGCGCCCAGCTAAGTAATGGCACAGTTGACTGAATGCTAGTTAAAAGGAAGATACAAACAGATGTTTCCTTGGTCTTTGTTCCAATCTCTGTGCCTGTTAATCCAGCCTATTAAACTTTCATAAATAATTTATATTATTAGTTTTCTCCTTTCTTCAAAAATTTCAGTTTCCTATTAAAAACTTCCTTTGTGTGTCATTCGAGAACTTATGCATGCGGCTTCAGGCAGAGAAGAGAGAGGAGTGTGTGTGTGTGTGTGTATGTGTGTTTGTGTGTGTTTGTTTCTGTAGCTGGGGGATAGAAAAGGGTGAAACTAGACGGGATGAGGAGGGTGGAGGGAAGAGAGCAAATTATCCACCAATCCCACACCTGTCTCTCCCTGGAATGCAGGTCATTGAGGTTCTGAACCTTGAGGACGAGGACTCGATTGACCAAAAAGCATGTCCTCTGTTTATTTCCAGGGCAAGTCCTCCCTCGAGCCACCTCCTCTGAGGGGATTTTTACTCAATATTTTCTTTCGGTGGAGATCTGCCTTCAGTGACAGCGAGGCTTTCCAAGGTGAGCGGGTAACTCCAGGCTGGGCCTCTGAGGACATCTCCCGCATGGTCACTGGCTTGAGACAGGCCACACAGGAGGGCTCAAGTCCCAGCTGGCCCCTGGAGCCGGCCACCATGCTTTCTCCCTCCCGAGCAGCGCTCCCCCTGAAATAGGCTGGAACCCGCACAGAGGCGGGCGGGGAAGCACCACAGCTGCTGAGCACGTCAATGACCTTGACAGCAGAGCCCTGCTGAGCAAGCCGGCATCCAGAGAACTGTTGTCCACGTCTGCACCTGGCGGACTCACTCGCGCCGGGAGCTCAGGAGGCATCCGGTAGCTCAGGGGGCATCCGGTAGCAGAGGACTCGGCCAGGGGTGGCTTCAGCGGCTGGAACAAAGAGAGAGGTGGAGGCAGGCGTGAAGGAGGGGCCAAGACAGGATTTCTGGCCTCTGATCCTATTTATGAGTTAAATGGCCAAAGGGGAGGGGAAGGCGGGATGGTGTTTTTTTTCAGGATGGGTTCTTTTCATTAGCTATTGCAGTCATTGGTAAGACAGCAGAAATGATGCCTTACAGTCCACAGTCAATTCTTCACAATTTTCTTTTCATCTATCAGAAAGCCAGTCTTTTCCCTCTGTAAACACACCTGGAGCAACAAAGGTAGCGACGTTGGCTTTTTCAATTAGTGAGATTAATTATTTGGAGGCCATTTGAGTTTTTGAAACCATCTGGCCAATATTGCAGAGACAGAAACCTCCAGCAGATGGCAGCACGAAGACAGTAGCGCCACATAGTCCCCGACTCGCCAGCATTCACCTTGTGAGCAGGCGCATTCTTCTCCTTGGAACCTGTGTTGGGACTAGCTACCACTAAGTGTAGTATAGTCATAACAGGATGAGTCATTCATTTAATATTATTGAGTCATAAAATAAGAGAAATAGGAAAGGCCATTTTGCCAAGAAGCTCTAAACTAAGGGCTGTGTGTTTCTATCCCAATTTCCAGAAAATAAACATTGCAAATACTGTTGAAATTCATTGCTTCAACAAGGAATAATACCTGTTGCTTGGAAATTTGCTTTTGCTACAAGACCTGGAAAACTGAAATTCTGGATTTCTCCTATCTAATATAGACTTTTGGTAAAAGGGAGTCTCAGGATTTTGGGTGTCTCTGAAAGGATCCTGGTCTTTTTCCTAGACAACAGAAGATTGAACTTAGCTGTTTTAGTGACAGTTTAAGAGTTAATTTTATTCTTAGAAAGACATCATTCAGTGGCATTGCATATGCTCTTTTGGTTAAAATAAGTAGGCTGAAGTATAAACATTATTATTCAAAAAGAAATGCAGAGTTTCTTAAATATGTCTATGAATCTATGTAGTTTGTAAGTGTATATATTTATAGTTTAGCATCTTTTTCTTATTTAAGAGATATATATCTGCCATGAATCTCTGATATATAGATATAGACCATAATTTACACCGTAGGAAAATGCTTTTAAGTCTAATTTCATGTTTTAGTAAGACCGTGGACAGCTGCTGCCGTGGAGGTCTGTACTTGAGCCAAGTGGTATTTTTAAAAGCAAGCCAGTCTCTATCTAGCTGCTTGTAGCTGGCAAGTCCTGGAGCCAACTGCAAAGCACAAAGCACCTTACCTTAGTAGACTGTCCTGAATGATGGAAATTGCATTTGGGATAAATACCAGCTCATCTGGATGTACCTGAAATTCCTTAGAGGGCCATGGTGGAGAGAATTAGTTGTTCTCTGAAAATGGAAGATGCTGACTCTTGCTGTCCATAATCCTCTGTGTGTCCTGTGCTATTTGGTTATCATACATCTAAGAAAATCATTTTTACATTTGCTTCGACTCCATTGCAGAGGACCCAAGTCCCAGTCCCACCAGTGAAACTTCCAGATGTGTTCTATAAATGGCACCCAGGGCAGAAGGGCTGACAAAGGGTCTAGAAGCTTTGACAAAAGTCACATTCAATCTTTGTCTCAGTCTCCTTGTCTGTAAAATAAGGGCCATAGATGGCATGGCTTCTGAGGGCTCTTTCAACTTTAACATTTGAGTATTTCTTCTTCTGGAGGTATTAGGAGAGGGTTAAGGATTGACTTACTTCTTGTGCAACTCTGCCAGAAGTAAGAGAGAACATTCTCTTGGTGTCAGCACCTTCAGATAACCTGGCTCAAAGGACAGTATCGGAGAAACATAAGCCTTCCGTGATTTCCCCAAATCTCCGTCCTTATTTTTAACATACAGCTTTTAGTACTAGCTCCCTAAGTCTCCGATCCTTACAAAGGTAAATATTGTGCTTTCTGGTACTACATTCAAAAAAGCAATTCTCTATACCTGTGTGTATTACCTCCTGGCAGGAAGCAAATGACAGCTCACACCTGTGTAATTGATCTGTGGAATCTTAGTTTCAAGGCTTAGCCAAAGTAGTTACTAATAGATTTTAGATGACAGATATGGAATTTTCATCTCTCATCCTTCAGTGGGAAAATCAGAAGGACAGAACTGTGATGGTAGGTTTTGATGCCTTCATGGTAATTTTGGGAAAACCTAAAACAACGTTAAGAAAAAAATATTGGTATATGTATATATCAGTGTCGTTTCAGTAGTCTTTTTAATGAACACAAATTTATTGATCTGGCAGGTGAGCTCAGTTATTTGCATTATTGTCAAATCTCAAACTGGGGACCATGTATAAAAGCACCAGAACATGCATGGAACAGTCACTCAACAAATATTAATGTCATTTTGTACAAAGTGTACTTGAAGGGTGATTATTTGTAATCATCTCAGGAATATCTAGATTATTTACATGACAACAGCTCACATTAGGAGACTGAAGATAAACAGATTATCTTAAATAAATGTTGGCTAGTTTCACACAGTATTTTCTTAGACCTTAGTCTAAGACCTAAGTCTGATAAGGCCTGAGAACCTTTTTTTTTTAAAGATTTTATTTATTTGAGAGAGAGAGACAGAGATAGTGAGAGAGACCACGAGTGGGGAGAAGAAGCAGGGTCCCCACTGGGCAGGGAGCCCGGCTCGGGGCTCGATCGGATCATGACCTGAGTGAAGGCAGAAGCTTAACCCCAGGCCTGAGAACCTTGAAGATGAATTATCCTGAAATATCAAAGATATATGTGCCCACGCAGCCCATTTTATCCCCTCTGGTCTGCATTCCTTTAATTTCAGCTACAAAGGCGCAAAGATCAGTGTCTCCAGGAGGTTTGGGTCTTGAAGGTTTCCTTGTAAACTCTAGAAGTCATGGGAAGCATTGCGTTAGGTACCAAGTGTTCACTAGATTTTCTAAAGTTGAGAAATCTCGAGAAGAAATAAAATGTACTACTGCAAGAAATGGACCTGCCTATCCCAGTAGTTAAGGATACTTGCTCATAGTTCTTATATTTTCACAGGATTTGCACCATAAGAGCCTAGCTCTTCATTGATAGCTGACACTCCTCTTGGTGATTACTAAATAGCAGGGCCTCAGCGTTTATGAGGTGGCTGAAAAGACAGCAGAGATACTCTATTCATTCTCAAGGTGCTTCAAGATGCAAATGATAGGAACCAACACTGGGCACAAAGATTCTAGGGACTTGGGTGCTCATCCATTACAACCAAAGAAAACAAATGCCTTTTTGTTTGCGAGATTGCTCTGACAAAGAACATGTCAGGGTAACACAAGTCACAGCCCACGCTATCTTCTATTACTGTAGTTACTGATTTACGGAGTCATCTTAACTTTCTGAAGTATCAATATGGAAAGAATTTATGTTTCCATTAAGAGCCATTAGCTGTGCTCTGTTGAACATCCCCATCCCTTGCTCTCTGGCCAAGCCTTGCTTACTCAGTCCAATTATATAAACCTTTAGTATTTCCAGTTATTAGCACAGTCTCATTCTAAAGGTAACCAGTCTTATTTATTTTCTTTAAAACCACATTTTTTTTAATTGAGGTAAGTTTTATGCTGTAAAATGCATTGTATCTTACATGCAAGATTCAGTGACTTTCAACAAAGGTATACACCTGTGTAGGATGCAAAACAAATACACAAAAATCAATTGTATTTTGTACACTCACAGTTAAAAATCCGCAAATAAAATTTAGAAAATGATGCCAGGGGTGCCTGGGTGGCTCAGTAGGTTAAGCATCTGTCTTTGGCTTGGGTCGTAATCCCGGGGTCCTGGGATTGAGCTCTGAATCGGGCTCCTTGCTCAGTGGGGAGCTGCCTTCTCCCTCTCCCTCTGCCTACCACGCCCTCTCTTGTGCTCTCTTTCTCTGTCAAATAAATAAAATAAAAAAAAAAAAACCATTCTATTACAGTTGCATAAGAAAAAGACAAAATATTTAAGAATCAATTTACAAAATAGTGTAAGACTGGTACCCTAAAAATGATACATTGTTGAAAAAATTTGAAGAAGACTAAGTAAGAGAAGACATCCCATGTTAATAGATTGAATGGCTTGTTAAAATGGCAATATACTGCAAATGGATCCACAGATTTAGCATGACTCCTATCAAAATCCCAGTTACCTTTTTTTTTTTTTTGCAGAAATTGACAAGCTGGTCCTAAAATTCATATGGAAATGCAAGGAACCCAGCATAGTCCAACCTTGAAAAATAATAAAACTGGAGAACTCACACCTGCCAATTTCAAAACTTACTTTAAAATTCCAATGATCAAGACAGTATGAGACTGGCATAAGATAGCCATAAGGTCAATAGAATTAAATTCAGCCCAGAGATAAATGCTTACCCTTTTGGTCAATTAATTTTTGACAAGGGTGCCAAATCAAAATCATAATGGTGTGTGCAGCAAAGGAATCTATCAAGAAAATGAAAAGGCAACCTATGGAATGGGACAAAATACTTGCCAATTATATATCTGACAAACGGTTAATATTTAAAATATATAAAGAGCATATACAACTCAAGAGCAAACAAGCGAACACATTAAAAAATGGGCAGAGAATCTGAATAGACATTTTCCCAAAGAAGACATATGTGTGGCCAACAGGTACATAGAAAGATGCTCAACACCACTCGTCATCAGGGAAATGCAAATCAAAACCACAAGGAGATATCGCCTCATACCTGTTAGAATGGCTAGTGTCAAACGGACAAGGAATAACAAGTGTTGTTGAGGATGTGCAGCAAAGGGAAACTTTGTCTCGTGCACCATTGGTAGGAATGTAGACTAGTGCAGCCGCTGTGAAGAACAGTATGGAGGTTCCTCAAAAAGTTAAAACTGGAGCTACCCTATGATGCAGCAATTGCACTACTGGGAATTTTTCCAAAGGAAACAAAAACACTGACTCGAAAAGATATCTGCACCCTCAGGGGGCACTGCCGAATCATTTACAATAGCAGAAACCTGGCAACAACCTGAGTGTCCATCAGTAGGTGAATGGATAAAGAAAATGTGGAACATGTATACAGTGGGAAATTATTCAGCCATAAAAAAGAAAAAATACTGCCATTTGTGACAACATGGATGGACCTGAGAACATTATGCTAAGCGAAATAAGTCAGAGAGAGAAAAACAAATACTGTATGATCTCTCTTATATGTGAATAGTCAATCAGTCAATCAATCAATCAAACCAAGCTCATAGATACAGAGAACTGATTGGTGGTTACCCGAGGCAAGGGATTGGGGGTAAGAGAAATGGGTGAACTGTTTTTGGGTTTGTTTTAGGTTAAGTAAATTGAACTTTAAAATAATTTCTCCCCAAATATTATAGTCATTACTTCCTCCTCTACCTCTATCATGTCTGCTGCGTTTGATCATTTCACTTGCTATCATCCTAGCTCAGAAACACACACTGCGTGATTGCAATAATCTAACTCAGTGATTCGCAGCTCTGGTTCCCCATTAGAATCACCTGGAAGAGCTTTAGAACATCCTTATGGGGGCTCCTGGGTGGCTCAGTCATTAAGCGTCTGCCTTCGGCTCAGGTCATGATCCCAGGGTCCTGGGATCAAGCCCCACATTGGGCTCCTTGCCCAGCGGGAAGCCTGCTTCTCCCTCTCCCTCTGCTGCTCCACCTGCTTGTGTTCCCTCTCTCTCTGTCTCTCTCTGTCAAATAAGTAAATAAAATCGTAAAAAAAAAGAGACTGGAGTAAAAGAGTCTTACAAAACCTCTTACACTCATAGTGTCTATTGTTGCTCCTCGAACATAGTTAGTGTTCAACATGCTTATTTAATAAATAATTTTTATAGATAATTCTAAATATAGCAAAGGCAATTTAAGCCTGGCCGTAGTGCCCTTTGGTGGTGGATAGACTATATATAATATTTTGATTAAAAGGTTTCTTTTGGGGACACCTGGCTGGCTGGGTCAGTAGAGCATGTAACTCTTGATCTCGGGGTTGTGAGTTTGAGTCACACATTCGGTGTGGAGATTACTTAAAAATAAAATCTTAAAAAAAAAAGCTTATCTTTTTATAGTATAGTTTTAGAAAGAGATACAAAAATATCACAAAGCATTTAAAAATATTTACAGTTCTCTGGGTATAGTTCTAATGTCATTCTTTCAAGATCCCTAAGTGTCCTGAGATTCTGCTAAATATATCTGGTCTATCCTCCCCAAAATGAATGTCCTTATAATCCTAACAAAAATGGACAGCAAAATGAGGTGGAGTTCTTTTGAGGCCTATTTCCTGATTTTTATATATTCCTTGTCTAGGGCAGCGTTGGTATAAAAAAAATGACTATTATCACTGGGCTTTTTTTTTTTTAAAGATCTTATTTTTAAGAAATCTCTATTTTAAGAACTCACAATCTTGAGATCTAGAGTCTATGCTCTTTCAACTGAGCCAGTCAGGTGCCCCAGCATTGGTTTTTAAAATTTTACATTTAAATTGATTCTCACGGGACGCCTGGGTGGCTCAGTCGGTTTAACATCTGCCTTCGGCTCAGGTCATGGTCCCAGGATCCTGGGATCGAGTCCTGTGTTGCGCTCCTTGCTCAGCAGGGAGCCTGCTTCTCCCTCTGCCTGCTGCTCCCCTCCTTGTGTTCTCTCTCTCTCTCTGACAAATAAATAAATAAAATATTTTTTAAAATATAATAAATTGCTTCTCACTAGTATCAAGCAATACAACTGAGTTTTAAATATTGACCTTGAATTGAGTGGCCTACTGAATCCACTCATTATTTCTATTTGTTTATGGACACTTTTGGCTTTTCGATGTATGCAATCATGTCATCTATGAAAATACAGATTTACTTTTTTTTCCCTATCTTTATACTTTAATTTCTTTTTCTAGCCTCATGCAGGTTAGGTCTTCCAGTACAAAGTTGAATAAAAATGGTGATGATGGATATCATTTTTTTATTCCCTATTGATGAAGAAAGCATTCAATATTTCATCATTAAGTATGATATCCTAGATTCTTTGTAAATATACTTTGTTCTAGTTTCCTGAGTGTTTGAGAGAGAGAGAAAGAGAGAATGAGCAGGGAGAGGGGCAGAGGGAGAAGCAGACTCCCCACTGAGCAAGGCACCTGATGTGGGACTCGATCCCAGGACCCTGGGATCATGATCTGAGCCAAAGGCAGACTCTTAACTGATTGAGCCACCCAGGCGCCCCTCCTGAGTGTTTTTTATGACTGGGTCTCAAATTTTATGAAATGCTCTTTCAATATATGCAAATATATGGCTTTTCTCTTTTATTTCTGTTATTATGATGAGCTACACTGATTGTCAAATGTCAAACAAACTTTTTATTTCTGGAATAAGCCCCAATAATCCTTCATTTTGACAACATTCCTAGAAAAAGGAGGTTTCTATATAAATGAAGTTTATTATCGCCTTAAGAACAAAACTCTTCTTTAACACTTTTTTGAAGGAGGTGGGAATATTTTAAAATTGTTCTGTTGGCTTTATACCCTTTAATCATAACATACTGAACACAATTACATTTTTTTCCTACTGAGAGTTATCATTGTCATTGACATTTATTCCACAAATATTTACTAGATGCCTTTTATTCTTTGTTCTGGTTAATGAATTAATGACCGTTAGTTAGAATGCACTGTGATAGGGGTGCCTGGGTGGCTCAGTTGGTTAAGCATCTGACTTCAGCTCAGTCTTGATCTCCAGGTCCTGAGACCAAGCCCCACCTCAGGCTCCCTGCTCAGCAAGGAGTCGGCTTCTCCTCTCCCTCGCCTCTCTTCTCTCCCTCTGCCCCTCCCCCCTCCTCCCTGCTGGTGCTCTCTTTCTCAAATAAATAAGTAAAATCTTAAAAAAAAAAAAAAAGAATGTGCAGTGATATCTAAAGGTTATGAAGTGTAGTCAATATCTACATGACACACTAGGTTTGGTTTTTATTGTTGCTGCTGCTGTTATTTCTGTTGAGTATTTATGCTGCTTTTTGCCTATTTCTTGCTGTTTGACTGCCAAGTATTTCTTGCTGCTTCTAATATACTTGTTTCTGGCATTCTGTCCCCACCTCTTAATTTGTTTTTTTAATAAGAAGGAAATAGCTAACCAACCTTGTTAGACCTATATGCAAAGTAAGAATAACTTGGTTCTTTTTTTTGTTTGTTTTAAAGATTTTATTTATTTGACAGAGAGAGCACAAGCAGAGGGAGAGAGAGGGAGAAGCAGGCTCCCTGCTGAGTAAGGAGCCTGACGTGGGACTCGATCCCAGGACCCTGGGATCATGACCCGGGTCAAAGGCAGCCACTTAACCGACTGAGCCACACAGGACTCCCAAGAGTAACTTGTTTCTGAGTGAGGGTATACCCACTGTTCTGGAAGAAACAAATTCATGTACTTTTTCTGACTGCCTGAGACCTTGTTTGCTTATTCATACATTCTGTTAGTCCATTCTGTATTAAATAATTGAGATCACTGAAAAAGTGACTGTTAGGATATTTGAGTATATCACAGACCAAGCAGCATGGACTCAATTCAAGTTTGAATAATTGAAAGCAATAATATTCAAGTCAACTGCCAGTAATATACATATTTTATAGAAATTATAAAAATTTTGTATAAGATATAAAATCAACATTTTGTATATAACATAATTTTTAAAAATAGTTTATAAATTCAATTAACAAGTTCTACTTACTTATAATAACAAACTACATCAGTTAGATTTTTTTAAAAATACAACTCCCCAAGAATAAATTATATGCCCTTGTCACCAAACTTAACCATCACCTAGTGCTGCTTTCTTTATAAGTTTGTTTTCCTTTATACTTTGCTTTACCTACAGCTCTTAGTAGGTCTCCAACCTAATCATTCAAGTATTTATTAGATGCTATGTCTAGTTTTTGTTTTAGTCACCAGGGACACCAAGTTGAAAACACGCCTCCAATTGTCCACAGTCTAACGTGACGGTGCACATCTGAGGGGATTCTGTGTGCTCCCTCCTGCCCTTGGGACATTTGACAATGTCTGGAGATGTGTTTGGTTTTGGTTGTCACAAGTTTGGGAGGCGTGGGCCATGCCCGCTCGTGATCTACTGGTATCTAGTGGGTAGAGGCTGGGGCTGCTGCTAAGCCTTCCATCGTGTAAAGGACAGGCCCCCACAAGGATTATCCAGGCCCAAATGTCAGTAGTGCTGAGGCTGGGAAATCCTGCCCGAAAGTGACAACCATCACTCAAACAAATAGGTATAAAACAAAAGGATATAAGCGGTAAACCAATGAAGTGCTGTTTTTGAAGATATCTTTTTTCTTTTACAGGTACATTAAAACTTTGTTTGTCACGGAAAATTTTAAACATATACAAAATAGAGAGAAGAGAATAATATACCCCATGTATCATCTCCAACCACTGTCAACACTTTGTCAATTTTGTCTCAGATATACCTGGCCCCTCTTACTCTGACAGATTAATCAAATCAAACCCAGATATCATATATTTGCATTTGTAACTACTTCAGTATTTACCTCTAAAAGATAAGGGGTTCTTATTAAAAATATAACTCTTTATTTTTAATCACAGCAAAAAAAAAAAAAAATGTCCTTAATACATAGATGCATTCTTCACACGAAAGAGACACAACTCTACAGGTTTTTTGGTTTTTTTTTTTTTGGTCCAAAGTTATTGATAGATATCCACATTTCCGGTATCTTCCAGTCTTGAGGTGAACAGGAGGAGAGTTGAAATCTTTCTTTTTGTGTACCTTATTGATCTGCACAATCCATCATTCCATGTTGGTGAATGTTACTAGAGCAATGATCTAACCTGCAAAGTTTGCCCATTCTTTTTTACATTGGCATGATCCATAAATCTGATGAAAATTCTGCTGCATATCCAAATTGTCTGGTTAAGACAAGATTAACAACTAACTGTGTCCTTATTCCAAGTTCATTATTCATGCATCAGAACAGGATGTAATTTCAAAGTGCCTGGCTGTCTTCACTAGGAATAAATTAGTCCTCACACAGAATTTCACTTGGCTCTTGCACTGGGGGGTGGGAGGGGTGGGGTGACATTTGTGTTTGGTGATAGAAGCCAACAAGGGAAAATCCACAATGGAGCTCATGAAAATAAGTCAGGAGAGGGCGAAGACATTAAAAAGTCTCCCGATTCCCTTTTTGTGGAGTGTGTCTGGGGAATCTGAGTGTAGCAGAGAGCTCTGAGGGCGTCTCAAAGGTATGGCATCCATGGCTGTGGAGTGAGGAGTCTTGGGTTTGAGATCTCTTTTTTCCTTGCTCAAGTAACTACCACTTTCACGTCCATTTCCTTACCTGTGAAATATACAAAGAAACATTACCTGGCGATGAAATGAAATGAGAGAATTAGCACAGCATTCTTATTTTAATCTCTGGTAAAAAATAAATAAAGGTTTAATAAACAAAGTAGACTTTATTATCTTATGGAAGAAGGTCTTCGTGTTCATTCTAGAAAATGGATGCCAGAAGTAGCTGTCTGGGCCTGCGCCGGCCAACAAGCACACTAGCCGCACGTGAGGATGGAGCCCTTGAAATGCAGCCAGTCTGAACGGAGATGTGCTTGCTGTGTCAAATTACCACCCGACTTTGAAGTCTTAGTTCGATTTTTTTTCTAAGATTTTATTTATTTATTTGAGAGTGAACGAGAGAACAGAGCAGGGGCAGGGGCAGAGGAAGCCGACTCCCGGCTAAGCGGAGAGAGTTGGACGCGAGGCTCGATCCCAGGACCCTGGGATCATGATCTGAGCCGAAGGCAGACACTTAACCCACTGAACCTCCCAGGAGTCCCTCAGTTTGATTTTTAAAAAAAGAATGTAAATACCTTGTTAATAGTCTTTATATTGATTACATGTTAAAATAATGATATTTGGATGTTCTGGCGTAAAGAAAACCAAGCCCTGTTAAAATTAGTTTTACCTCTTGTTATTTTTTAATGTGGCTACTAGAAAATTTGAAATGAAACACAGGGCTTGCATCCTAGTTGTGGGCCACAGCGCTGTTTTGGGGCACTTCTGAGTCGGGGTGCTCAGCTCTGGCGCCGCATGACCAGAAGCCTAAATATGTGCTCTTGCTCCCGCAGTGTTCAGGAGCTAGAGAATCCATTTTTTCCGTCTTACTGCCGTGAAGGTTTGGAGAGTGCTGTAGCTGACTTGGGAGATGGACATTGCTCCAAAGGACCAGGAGGAACCGAGGGCAAGGGGACAGGGAGTTTAGTACTCTGATAAAAGACAAATCCACTAACTCATCAGAGGTTTGCTCTCAGCATACCTGCGATCAGTTTTGGGTCACAAAGCATCATTTTCCAGTCGCACGGCTCATCCAGTGTCTTCCTTCTCTCTGCAGCTGTTCTGAATGTGCTCATGAAGTGCATAGATGCACACCCGAGCGGAGGAACCGCAGATTTACCTTCCCAGCCAGCACAGCTCCCCCATCCACCGCGCCCCAGGTGTGCTGCTGCTTGGCGACCGTGCCCGTCCCCAGACACCTGTCCTCAGGAACCCGGAGGGTTCCACGAATGTAGCCAAGATGAGACCTGATGCAACATTTTGCAATATTACAATGTGCGTGTGCGTGTGTGTGTGTGTGTGTGTATGTGTGTGGTCTATACATAAGGTGTGGAGCATTTATCAACTCTTTCCACAAGCACCTACATGGGAATTGAACACTAGACGGAGATGTATTTATTTTTACAGCTATATTATATATATATAAATATATATATCCTTGATAACAATATTTAATACTTAATGAAATTTGGAAAGAATATGGTCTTTAGCTTTACTTAAATAATTTTGGCAATTATAAAGCTAATAATTTAGCTTTATTTAAATAATTAATAATTCTTTTTTTTCCCAAAGATTTTATTTATCTATTTGATAGAGAGAGAGCAAGCACAAGCAGGGGGAACGACAGGCAGAGGGCAAAGCAGGCTCCCCGCTGAGCAAGGAGCCCAATGCGTGGCTTGATCTCAGGACCCTGGGATCACAACCTGAACTGAAGGCAAACGCTTAACTGACTGAGCCATCCAGGCACCACCCCTATGTTATTGTCTTAATAATAAAAATCTAACTAGTGATTTTTGGACTTGAGTCATATAAAAATCATAGCTTTACACATATTTTCCTATTCCTCTGTTATGAAGCTGTATCTTAAGGTAATAGATATATTTCATTTGACTGTTGTGTTGATTTATAATTTTTAATAGTTAGACATAGGTAGGCCTCTGTTCTCTTGACTATGGATCCATAAATATCAGCTGGGCTAGTGCCAGTGTGGTGGGCTAGGTAGACTTCCGGCAGCCTACTGAGTCTTAAAGTCTGTAACATAAACTATTATATAAAACGCATCAGAAGGAAATAGCTCATTTTAGAATGCTGTGATATATCCTTGGCTGATTGGCGCTTTTCTCCCCAGCTTCTTGCTTAGATCCACCTGCCTGATGATTGCAGTCAGACTCCTGGTCCTAGTTCACATGTGGGTCCTGGCGTTATGTTAGAAATATCAAAGTCTATTTCAAAGTGTGTGCAGTGCCCAATCTTAGTGCTTATGTCATCTTTTTAATCAATTCCTCTGGAAGCTGCTTCGTGGTTTCCCTGCCTCCTGACTTCCTGCCCCTTAAAAGCACAGTTGTGTCCCTTCCTCGAATACTGTTGAGAGCAGCATGAAGTAGAAAGCCCACAATACCTGTACTGATGTTGTTAGAGGACCTCATTTCACTTTGGCCCAAATGCATTCATGTAGGCATGGTCTGCCTCTTTAGGCGTAGGAAGTCGCAGCTGTCCTTGACTGAGGCCCCAGATTTCTAGCTACTTGGTCCATAAAACTCATCCCAAACAGATAGACAAATTTCATTCTGATACACACAGTTCCTTGCCTTTTATAAGAGAATGCTATCTCAAAATCCATGAAGCCCTGTCCTTAAAATGATACCCATGATAAGTATTTTTAAAAAGGTAAAGCCAATAATTCATGAAAATACCCCATCTCATGGCAAATCATGGTTTAGGCAGAAACAGTGACAAGCCCTTAGCAAAGTGTATCCTGGGTCTTTTTCTCAGTGCTCATCTCTATTAGGCAGACTGTTGGGTGGCATTGCTTACCATTTTCCTCAGATTGGGAGTAAAAGCCAAAGGATGGGACAGATAACTCATTGGTTTTTTATCCGAATCCAAAGTGCTTATCAATGTGACACCTCATAAATCATTACAATAAACATTATTTATTATAATGGCTGTCAACCCAGGTGGTAGATCCCAATTGTGTCTGGATTCTCATATATCCCTGGCTGCTTTGTGTCAACACATGCCGGTGCAGGCCTCAGAATAGTGGGTAATTATAAGGTTTGTGTGCAGTTTCATGTGTAAGTCTTAACGGATATTTGGTTTGGGAGTGAAATAGCCCCTTTTTATTTAAAAGCTTCTTCTTGACTTGACTTAAGTTAACTGTTAACTGGTTAGTGTCAACTTACGTCCGGTGATATGATCAGATTTGACATTTATTTTCTGATTAAATTTCAGGCCATCTTTCAGAAGGCAGGCCTGTCACCTACATGGACTTTTGTCTCCTTCAGGGAGTCGAATTACTTCCCATCCCTCATTGATTGCATTGCCCAGGAAGCCCCAGGGCCAGAACATCATTCCGAATGATCAGTACTGTCCATTTGGAGTGATGCTCTGGGCAGGGGTTACCCAGTGAGCTCTTGGAAATGGGGAGCGTTTTTCATAGTGTTGAAATATCCAGTATTTCTCAGGGGTAGGGGCAGCCATCGATCGCCCAGAAGAAACGGAGAGCTGAGGTTTCTCCCCTGCAGCCCTGGGCTTGGGTGGAGGGATGAAGTTATCCTTTTAGGGGCATATTTTCTCCTCTTGCTCTCAACCTTTAGGCCATGGCCATTTTGCTTCCCCTTCTCCAGTGGACATACTTTAAGAGAAAGAGTAGTGAAAGGGGTAAGCATATTTTTCTGTCAACATTTTAATTTATTGGAAACTTACTGTTTGAAGGGTCTCTTGATGTATCTCCCTCTTTGTTCTGTATTGTGACCATGTGATGGCAGCCTGTACATCTGTACAGCCTGTACAGCCTGTACATCTCACTGTGTGCTCACTTCTCCCTCTGCGTCCCGGGTACAAGATTCAGCTGCAGCTCCATTCTGGGCAATAGGAGGATTGCAGCTCCAATCCTCCTTTAGACTGACCTACTGTGTGGAAATGTCCAAATGTAGGGGTCCAGTTTATGTTTTGTTCATGTGACAGTTCAGTGCAGGTGTTCCTAGCTGGCACGCAGCTTTGTTCCTGGGTGACTTGGGGACCCAGGATTCTTCCGTCTCTGGTTCCTCTTTCTCTTAGAAAAAGAGCGATTGGAATCCCCAGAGGGATTGGAATCTTCTGCCTCCAGGAGATGAAGAAAGGGAGGATGGAAAATATACCTGTTTCTTAACTGCCTTGCTTCAAACAACACATATCACTTCCACTACCATTCCCTGGGTGAGAACCAATGACACGCCACATCTAGATGCAAAGGAGCTGAGAAATACAGACTTTGGAAAGAGAGCTACTTTCCAGAGACAACTGTATTCCATGGAAGGAAAGGGATTGTGAAATCTGGTGAGTAAAGTTGGTCAAATTCCCGTGACCTGTTAAGCCTATTTTCCTCTTTACTGTCTATCAAAATCCTACTCATCTTTATTTTTTTTTTAAAGATTTTATTTATTTGGCAGAGAATGACAGCGAGAGAGGGAACACAAGCAGGTGGAGTGGGAGAGGGAGAAGCAGCCTTCCCGCTGAGCAGGGAGCCCGATGCGGGCTTGATCCCAGGACCCTGGGATCATGGCCTGAGCCGAAGGCAGGTGCTTAACAACTGAGCCACCCAGGCACCCCCAAATCCTACTCATCTTTAAAGGCTCAGCTTAAATGTCACCTTATTCACAAAGTCCTCCAAGATCTCACTGTTGGAAATTAATTGTCCTTCTCCTATATATGTGGCCCATGCCTCTATTATTAAATAAGAAGCTACTTGTTTCCCTGTCTGCCTCCCTAACTACGGAGGGTGCTCCGTAAGACCGTAGACTGGAAGTTATTTCTTTCTGTGCTTCCCCCATCACCTAGACTACCTCTGCATACTCAAATCAGTGTTCCCTCAGCTATTCTGAGAAGTGTTATTAGAATTTAAGCACTCGAACAGTAAGTATATAAAATTCCTCAGGAAGTATATTGGCCAACTAATAAGCATTTCTTAATCATCTGCTATGCAAAACCCAGTTCCTGTATTTAAGATGCTTATATTCTAATAGAGATGTCAGATATAAGCCCTTTTTTCAAAAAAGAAAAAAATATTTAAACTCTTGAGGTACTGCTGACAAGACGACCAGCAAAGTGGTATTTAGCACCCTGGAAACTAGTCACATCTGAGGGTTGAAGTGCTCTTATATACACAATATACACATGAAACATTATCTGTCAGGGAATAAATAATAAAACTCAAATCCTTTTTTAAATTTTTTCAAATATAAACATTCTGATTTTATGAGTTTTAAAAATCATTTAAGTATAATTGTACCATATATACAGAATATGTACAACCATAATGAAGTTCTCTGTGATTTGGTAAATCACAGATCTCCTGTACATTGAATCCAAAAGTTAAAATCAATAAACAGCACTTATATTATTATGGCTACACGTATACACGACTTCATACAAATGTTTGTGTGTATATGCATACACACTGTTTATATAGTGACTCTCTTTATATATATATATATATATATATATATATATAGCATATTGCTAAGTACTATAATATGATTACACTTCTCTCTATGGTGCAATGTCATGGCCTCTGCTCTTCTCAAAGGAAAATGCTTAAGTGGGCTATCCTTGTATACATTTCACCAGATGTAACATTAATTAATATAATTATAATATGAATGTTTATATTAACTTATAATACCATCTAAAGAATGAAAAGTATTGATAGCTAGGGATAGGTGGGAAGGAATAAATAGAACATATTCTCATCTATCATAGCAAAAAAGTCGGTAGTTATATTGCAAGGTTGATAAACCAAGAATAACTGTACAATTATTACCAATGAAAACCAACTAATAGAAACACTAAAAACAAATGGCTAAGTATCTGATAAGTTAATATCCAACGTATATGAGGAGCTTCTACTAATCAACGCAAAAAAACAAAAAAAACCCTCTGAAAAGATGCTCAACATCGCTAATTTATCAGGGAAATGCAAATCAAAACCACAATAAGATATCACCTCACAGCTGTTAGACGGGCTATTATCAAACAAAACAAAACAAGTGTTGGTGACGGTGAGGAGAAATGGGAACCCTTGTGCACTGTTGGTGGGAATGCAAACTGGTGCAGCCACTCTGGAAAACAGTATGGAGGTTCCTGAAAAAATTACAAATAAAGTTACTGTGTGAGCCATCAATCCCACTTATGGGTATACATCCAAAGGAATTGAAGTCAGGATCTCAGAGATATCTGTACTCCTGTGTTCTTTGCAACATTCTTTCAGGATCCAAGAAATGGAAGCAAACTAAATGTCCGTTGATGGATGAAAGGATAAAGAAAATGTGGGATATACATGGATTTTATTCAACCTTAAAAAATAAGGAAATCCTACTATTTGAGACAGTGTGGATGGACCTGGAGGACACTATGCTAAGTGAAATAAACTAGGCAGAGAAGGACAAATACTGCATGGTCCCACTAAAATAGTCAAACTCATGAAACCAGAAACTAGAGTGGTGGTTACCAGGGGCTTGGGGGAGGTGGAAATGAGATGTCAGTCAAAGGGTACAAAGTTTCAGTTATGCAAGATGAATAAATTGGAGATCTCCTGTACAACATGGACCCTATAGTTAACAATATGGTGTTATATACTTAAAAATTTGGTAAGAGGGTAGACTATATGTTAAGTGCTCTTACCACAAAAGGAAAAAAACTAAAATAAATAAAAGAAGGAGAAGGAAACTTTTGGAGGTGATGAATAAGTTAGGGTCTCAACTGTGGTGATAGTTTTAGTATATATTTACCCGCAAACTCATCATGGTGTATACATTAAATATATATATATATCTATATAGA
Source organism: Callorhinus ursinus (assembly GCF_003265705.2). Lineage (NCBI taxonomy): Eukaryota > Metazoa > Chordata > Mammalia > Carnivora > Otariidae > Callorhinus > Callorhinus ursinus. The sequence goes on from NW_027397069.1 coordinate 71,462,552, forward strand.
TAGATATATATATATAGCTTTTTGTATGTCTGTCATACCTCAGTTAAGTGGTTTTTCAAAAGCAAATGGTTGAAAGTGAGTATCTTTGTGATCAGAAGCAGACATAGCCACCTATTCAATTAGACTTTTTAAATTATGCATTTGTATCTTTGACTAGTCATCTTTAAAAAAAAACATAGAATTTAAAATCATGTTATAATTTTTAAAAGTGTTGCTGAATTTATAATGGCCATTTTATTATTATATAATTTACATAATGATATCTATTTTATATATTATATAAATATATAACTATCTAATAACATAACAATAGAAAATATATAACAAATATATAATGAATAATATGATATATTTATATTCTCTTGAGGTCAGGCTGGAAATTCACATGTTAAGTATGAGGTTTATACCCAAAGGTACACAATCTTAATCTTGGGATCTAATGTAGCTACATATCTAAGTAACTGACAATCCGAAATAATTCTGTTTAAGAAAATCCCTCTAAAAAGGTCCAGCCCTACAAAGAAGATCAATTGGGAAGCTCTGTTCATATTACAAAGAATTCAGAACAGGGCTTCTTTAAATCATGAAGATCTTCACTAATACAAGATTTTTTAGAGGTTTAAAAATTAAATCAATACACAGCTTTTTAGGAACATATCATTTCAAGAATGCAGTCTTGTAAAAAGCAAGTGCTAGGAAGGGTGTGATTACTTACAAATGTGTGATGAATTTTCTGCTTCATTAACAAATGCAAAGTGCTCTTTTCTTTCAAAGAAAGGCAGTATAGCAAAACCATTTCAATGTGTAAATGGGTAGGAAATCAGATTCACAAGGATGTGAATATAGACTAGCTTTTATTTCCTAAAGATGCTGCTCACAGACTATCCACTTGGGTGGAGTAGAACTGGGATGGAATCACCAAAATTCTGGGTTGGGGACCCATGATTTAATCTATAACTTCACTTTCAAATTTTCCCAGAAGTTTTGAGGATTGTAATCCCAAACCCAGTGAGACTAGGACATTTGATACAAGGCTAGACCATGCATTAAACGGTAATTTCCACTAGACAACCCATCTGTCCACTGTGTTATGGTTTATAGAAAATCTTGATTGTGGCTGGCAAACAAATTGATTTCTGTGGGAAAATTCTGCCTGGTAGGAAAAGGAACTGAATAGATCAAAAGGATATAGTCATTCCAAGATGCTTCGGAGTCTATATTGGCATATTATGTGGTTTAATCAAATCTCTCGGTCACCATGGTTTCCAAAATAAGAGGGAAAATAAATTCTCTTGTCTAAATCCTACCCTTTTCTCTCTTCCCTATTGTGGAGATTTTTTTTTTTTCATCATTTCCACCAATTACAGGTTTGAATGCTCATCTGCTAAAGAGCCAATGATCTGTAGAGAACATCTAGTCTTAGATGGTTTTGTAGATAAAATTTAAGGTTGTCTTATGCACAAATAAGGCAAAAGTAGGTTCTTATGTAAAAAAAAGAAAAAATGAAAAATGAAAAGCGTCAAGCATGGGTTGTCAGGCTAAACTAATGTCATATTATTATTGTCAATGGGGTTGAATTATATGGTGGGGTTGCAAATGTGGCAACTGCATATTTTAACTTGTCCAAATCGAGAAGTACAAAATTATGCTTTTGTACTTGTCCAAATAAGGAAGTACAGAAATGCACACTTTTGAGGTTATGAAAATCAGTGTATGTGAGGACTCAAAGCCAACGAACAGAGAGAGGATCATACTTAGGGCAATTCTCATGGGTCAGGGTCCCGTGGGGTTTAGGAGCAGAAGAATAAGCATATCTAATCACATCTCATTAATGAGGTTGGGATGCAAAGGTTTCAAGACCTGTTCTTGTCTGTTTTCTAATGAGGACAGAAAATGTTTATCATACAACTTGGGGGACGGTGGGTGTATGAACCCATTGTAAGTCAGGGAGTATTTCTGAAGTAACTACTAATATCCATCATTCTGGGGTTTTGCTTTTAAGAATAGTATGTCTTTCTATTTTGAAAAATGTGGATAGGGGATATAGTTACAGGGTTCAACACCTTTCCAAATGACAAGCCCCCTTCTCCCTTCTGTCCCTTACCCCTCACCTTTGTCCCTCAGGTAACCACTGTGATTAGTTTCTTGCCTATTCTTTCAGTGTTCTTGTTTATAAACAAGCAACTGCAAATATATATATTCTTTCTTTCCTTTCTTGTTTACCCATTCTAATCCCTCTTCAGAACCTTGCTTTTTTTCAACTAGCATTTCCAGTTCACCTCATGCCATTGAGTACACAGAGCACATTTTCAGTGTTTGTTTAGGCTGCAAAGTATTACACTGTATAGATATATCATAATTTATTCAACGGGTTCTCCATTGTTAGATATTTAGATTGGTCTTGGGTTTTGATATTACACACAATAGTGAGGTGGAAAGCTTATATAGACATAATTTCTCACTTGTGCAAATATATCTGCAGAGTAAATATACAGGAATGAGATAGCTACATCAAAGAGAAAATGCATTTGGAATTCTAATAGATACTGTCAACAGCCCTCCGTAGAGCTGATAACGATTTATACTCCTAAGAGCAGTACATGGTAGAGCCTGTTTGCCCACAACCTCGCCAGGAATACTTTATTGTATTTTTGAGTTTTCTTACCTGATAAGTGGATGGTGATTTCTCAGTGTTGTTGTAATTTGCATTTATTTTACTGTGAGAAAAGTTGAGTATCTTTTCTCTGTTTAAAACTCTTTTGCACTTCTTTTTCTGTTAACCATTCTGGTAATTTTATATTGAGCTGTTGGTCTTTTTTTTTCTTAGGGATCTCTAGGAGCCTGTTGTTTGATTCCCACTTCACATTTTAGCATTACTTCCAATTTTTTTTTTTTGGTAATACAAGACTTTAAAAAAATGTTTATGACTTCTGGATTTTAAGTTATAATTAGAAAGGCTTTTCCCATTCCACAATTATAGCACATGCACTCATATTTACTTCTAATACTTTCTGACTCTGCTTTCACACTTAAATCTTTGATTTATTTGGAATTTATCGCTATGTATGTTAAACTGCATGGATTCAACGATATTTTTTCCCCAGAATGCTCCCTGTTGTCCCCAAAGCATTTATTAAATAGTCCTTTCCCCACTGATTTGAGATACAATTTTCTTCTTTAAGTAGGCTCTACTCCCAACGTGGGACTTGGATTCACCACCCGGAGATCAAGAGTTGTATGCTCTACCGACTGACCCAGCCAGGTGCCCCTTGAAATGCAATTTTTATTGTAATGTCTCATAAGTATTTGTGTATATTTCTGGGCTTTTTGTTCAATTACATAGCTCTCTCCCGTTCATGTGCCAGTACCACAGGTTTTTAAAACATTAATGACAATTTTATGTTTTAGTATTTGCTTTTCTTTTTCAGTTTCCTTAGCTAATCTTGTGTAGATTAGCTAAGGTTTCCTTGTTTTTCAACATAAATATGAAAACTGATTTGTTAATTACAGATGAAACAATAACAGTAATAGCAACAAAATAGTAGAAATACCTGTTGGCATTTGATTTATAAATTAACTACAGAAGAATTGACATCTTTACAATGTTGAGTCTTTTTGTTTAAGTACATGGATGTCCTTTTATTTGTTTAAGTCTTTTTTGTTGTTGTTGATTTTGAAGTGTTTTTACACAGCTCCTGCAATTTCTGGTTTGCTAATTCCAATGGAATTCTTTCTTTTTTTTTTTGCTATTGTGAGTGGGCTCTGTATCAGTCAGCGTTCTAATAAAGAAACAAATGACACCATTTCAGTTGGATAACTTGAGATAAATAAGAGAAAAGTGGTATCCTTTGGGATAGTAACAGCAGTTCTAGGGTCCTTCATTTTCATACCTAGGGTTGGATTATTAAGGGCAAAGAGTTGTTATAACCCATACACACAGCTCCTGTTGGAGATAGGAGTTATAACCTTGGTCCAGCAATATCACTAGCCTGCTGTGGTCCCAGCAGAGAGAACAGAGGTAGAGGAGGAAATAAATATACTACCTCCTTCTAATCCCTTCAGATCTCCTGTTGGAGTTTTCCACTGGCCAAACCCAATAAGAGGCAAGAGGACAAGAGAGCCCATTGATAGTCAATAGGCAATATCCTTAAGCTTATCTGGGTAGAGAACCGGGTGGGATCACGTGGAGAATGAATCTGGTGAGTGAACAGAGGATATCCAACATACTGTCCTTTTTTTCACTGAGTCTTCTACTGGCTGATTTTTTTAAAATGTATATATGTAGGGAACCCTCCCGCACTGTTGGTGGGAATGCAAGCTGGTGCACCACTCTGGAAAACTGTATGGAGGTTCCTCAAAAAGTTGAAAATAGAGCTACCCTATGACCCAGCAATTGTACTACTGGGTATTTACCCCAAAGGTACAAATATAGTGACCTGAAGGGGCAACTGCACCCCAAGGTTCATAGCAGCAATGTCCACAATAGTCAAACCATGGAAAGAGCCAAGATGTCCATCAACAGAGGAATGGATAAAGAGGGTGTGGGGTGTGTGTGTGTGTGTGTGTGTGTGTGTGTGTGTGTGTGTGTATGAGACATATATATATATGAGACATATATATATAATGGAATATTACACAGCCATCAAACATGAAATCCTGTGATTTGCAATGAGGTGGATGGAACTAGAGGGTATTATGTTAAGCAAAATAAGTCAATAAGAGAAAGACAATTATCATATGATCTCACTGATATGTGGAACTTAAGAAATAAGGCAGAAGATCATAGGGGAAGAGAGGAAAAAATGAAACAGGAAAGCAGAGAGGGAGACAACCCATAAGAGACTCTTTAATAATAGGAAACAAACTGAGGGTTGCTGGAGGGGAAAGGGATGGAGGGATGGGGTAACTGGGTGACGGAGATTAGAGAGGGTATGTGTTGTAATGAGCATTGGGTATTATGTAAGACTGATGAATCACAGACCTGTACCCCTGAAACAAATAATACATTATATGTTATTTAATTGAATTTAAAGAAAAAAGGGGAAAAATAAATGTATATATGTATTTTAAGTAATCTCTATGCCCAATGTGGGGCTCAAACTCATGACCTCGAGATCAAGAGTAGCATGCTCTACCAGCTGAGCCAGCCAGGCACCCCTGATTTTTTTTTATTTAAATGATACTGATTTTTTGCATATGGATTTTTTTTGCACCTTTTGAGATAAATTTCCATTCAATAAAACTCATAGATTTTAGGAGTATAGTTCTATGAGTTTGCGAAATGGATACAATCCTGCAAGCCCCACCAAAATAAAAATTCCTTTGTGCTCCCCTACAGTCAATCTCTTCTTCCAGCCCTGGACCAAGACAACCACTGATCTGTCTTTTGTCGGTATGATTTTGCCTTTTCTAGAAATTCACATAAATAATGTGTTGTCTTTTGTGTCTGGTTTCCTTCAGTTTGCATATTTTAGAGTTCCATCCATGTGTTTTGCATGTATCAGTAGTTCATCCCATCGTCTTGCCAAGCAGTTTTCCATTGTCTGGACATACAACAACTTGTTTACCTATTTACTAGTTTATAAATACATTAGTTCTTTCCAGTTGGGGGCAATTAAGAATAATGTTGCTATGACCATTCACATATGGTGTCTTTGTGTGGATATATGTATTCATTCTTGGTTATCTAGCCAGGAATGGAATTGCTGGGATGAATATTAAGTGTGTGCTTAACATTTTAAGAAAACGTCAACTTGTTTTTCAAGGGGATATATCATTTTGGTATAACCACTAGCAATATGTGAGTATTCCAGTTCTCTACCTCCATGCAGATACTGGATGTTGTCAGGCTTCTTAAATTTTAGCCATTCTAGTGAGTATATAGCAGTATCTCTTTGTTGTTTTGTTTTTCTTTGAATAACTAATAATGTTGAGCATCTTTTCATTCCTTAGCAGCCTTTTATATATATATATTCTTTTATGAAGAGTCTGTTTAAATCTTTTGTCCTTTTCTTGACTGAGCTGTATGTCTTCTTACTGGTAACTTATAATAGTTCTTTATATATTCAGGACACAAGCCCCTCGTCGGATGTTTTGCAAATTTTTTTTCACATTTTATTTTCTGAAGAGACTCTTTAGAGGAGCAAAAGATTTTTGTTTTGATGAAATCCAATTTATCAATATTTTTTCTTTGGTTTCATGCCTTTATGTCTTTTAAAATTAATTAATTTATTAATTTATTTATTTTAGAGAGAGAGTGTGCCACCAGAGGGAGAGAAAGAATCTCAAGCCGACTCTGCGCTGAGCTCAAGCCCAACTACTCAGTCTCATGACCCTGAGATCCTGACCTTTGCTGAAACCAAGAGTCAGATGCTCAACTGACTGAGCCACCAGGTACCCCCATGCCTTTATGTCTTAGTAAATTATTGCCTAATCTTATATAACAAATATTTTCTCCTATGTTTTCTGCCTAAAGGTGTTAAGATTTGAACTTTTAAAATTAGCTCTATGATCCATTTTGAGTTAATTTTTGCATATGGTGAAAGATAAGAGTCAAGACTTTTTTTCCCATTGGACAGTGTGGCATGATTCCAATGCCATTTGTTGCCTTCCCGTCATTCAATTACTTTGACACCTTAGTTAAAAATCATTTGACTCTATATGTTTGGATCTATTCCTGGACTATACTCTGTTCCACTGATCGGTGGGCCTTTCTTTACACCTGTATCACCTATATTACTATAGTTTTACAGAGTCTTCATATCAGGTGGTTTAAGTCTTCCGATTTTTTTCTTCTTTTTAAAATTATTTGACTATTTTAGGTTATTTGTATTTCCATGTCGATTTTTTAAAAGATTTTATTTATTTATTTGAGAGAGAGAGAGAGAGCACACAAGCAGGGTGGGGGTGGTTGAGGCAGAAGGAGGGAGAAGCAGACTCGCCGCGGAGCGGAGCTTCCCAACCGGGGCCTCTATCCCAGGACCCTGGGATCATGACCTGACCCAAAGGCAGACCCTTAACCAATTAAGCCACCCAGGCGTCCCTCCATATCAATTTTAGAATCCACTTGTCAATTTCTAAAAGAAAATGCCTGCTGTGCTTTTGATTAAGATTGCATTGAATCTGGGGCATCTGGCTGGCTTAGTCGATAGAGCATGTGACTCTTAATCTCAGCGTTGTGAGCTCAAGCCCCACACTGGGTGTGGAGCCTACTTAAAAAAAAAAAAAGGATTGCATTGAATCTATTGATTAGGAGAAAATTCCTATCTTAGTATTAAATCTTCCAGGGGCACCTGGGTGGCTCAGTTGGTTAAGCGACTGCCTTCGGCTCAGGTCATGATCCCAGGGCCCTGGGACCGAGCCCCACACCAGGCTCCCTGCTAGGCAGGGGGCCTGCTTCTCCCTCTCCCTCTGCCGCTCCCCCTGCTTGTGCTCTCCTGCTCTCTCTCTGTCAAATAAATAAATAAAATCTTTAAAAAAAATTAAATCTTCCAATTCATAAACATGGCATACCTCTCCATTTATTTAGGTCTTCTTTAATTTCTCTCAGCATTGTAAAAATCTTCTACACCTTTCATTAAATTTATTTCTAAAGATTTTTTTATGCTGTTATAAATGTATTGGGTTTTTTATGTCATTTTTAATTGTTTGCTGTTAATATATAGAAATGAAATGATTATTGCATATTAATCTTTTATTTTGGAGTCTTGCTAAATTCATTTATTAGTTGTGGTAGATTTTGTATACTCCCTCAGGATTTTTTATATATGTGATCATGTTGACTGTAAATTCAGTTTTACTTCTTCCTTTACAAATTCTATGCTTTGTATTTTATGTTTTCTTGCCTATTCACCTGTTTAAGACCACCAGCTGAATAATAATGCTGAATACAAGTCCCAAGAGTGTGCATCTTTGTCTTGTTCATGTTGTAGGGGAAAAGCATTTACTTTTTCAACATTTAGTATGATGTTTGTTCTAAGTTTTTCACTGATACTCTTTTACAAGGGTGAAGATATTTCATTCTATTCTGAGTTTGCTGTGAGTTTTATCAGGAATGGGTGTTGAACTTTGTCAAATACTTTCTCTGCATCTGTTGAGATGATCATATGGTTTTTCTCCTTTATTCTATTAATACGATGAATTACATTAATTGATTCTCATATATTACACCAATACTACATTTCTTGGACAAACCTTATTTGATCATGACTCATGATTCTTTTAATATATTGCCGGGTTCAGTTTCCTAATATTTCCTTAAGGGTTTTTACATTTATATCCATGATGGATATTGGTCTATATAGTGTTTTTTTTCTTGTTATGTCTTTATCAGATATTAAATCAGAGTAATGCAGTAAAATATTTCCTCCTCTTTTTTCTGAAATAATTTGTGAGAGATTGGTATCATTTATTCCTTAAATGTTTGACAGAATTACCATGAAATCAACTGGAACTGGGGTTTTCTCTGTGAGAGGGCTTTTATTTTTTAAGATTTTATTTATTTACTTGAGAGAGAGAGCGAGCGAGCTCACACGTGCACATGAGTGGGGGGGCGGGGGCGCAGAGGGAGAGGGAGGAGCACACTCCCCACGGAGCAAGGATCCCGATGTAGGGCTCGATCCCAGGACCCTGGGATCATGACCTGAGCTGAAGGCAGATGCTTAACAGACTGAGCCACCCAGAAGCCCCAGTGAGAAGGCTTTTAAATAAAAATTTAAAAATTTTATTTGTTATAGGTCTTCTGTTTTCCCTGAGTCTGTTTTTTGTAATTTGTGTCTTTTGAGGGATTTGTATATTTCATGTCATTGAAATTTTTGGCATGATGTCGTTCACAACATTCCTTTATTGTTCATCCTTTTGTGAGTGTAGAACTGTAGTGAGAATCCTTTCTCAGTTTTTCATCTCATTGGTAATTCGTGCATTTTTAATTGACCAGTTTACCTAGAAGTTTATGTGTAATTGATATCTGACAGGAGCCAGCTTCTGATTTCATTGGTTTTCTCTTTAAGGTTTCCATTTTCTGTTTCATTGATTTCCACTGTTTATTATTCCATCTTTATTATTTTTCCTTCTACTTGCTCTGGGTTTGATTTGCTCTTTTTCTACTTCCTTAAGAAAGAAGTTTATATAATTGGATTTATTCATTTCTTCTTTTTCTCTGATATAAATAATGCTATAGATTTTCCTCTAAGCATTGTTTTCACCGTATCACACAAATTTTGATATACTGTGTTTACATTTTTGTTCAATTCAAAATATTTTCTTTTTCTTTTTTTTTAAAGAGTTTATTTATTTGACAGAGAGAGACAGAGAGACAGAAAGGGAACACAAGCAGGAGGAGTGGGAAGGGGGAGATGCAGGCTTCCCGCTGAGCAGGGAGCCTCACGGGGGGCTCGATCCCAGGACCCTGGGATTATGACCTGAGCCAAAGGCAGACGTTTAACGACTGAGCCACCCAGGCGCCCCCAAAATATTTTATAATTTCTATTCTGACTTCTTTTTCCCTCAAATATTTGAGGATTTTCCAGGGAGATTTTATTGACTTCTAGTTTAATTCTGTTGTGGTCTGAGAATATACTCTAAGCAATCCCATGACATTTATATTTATTGAGACTTGTTTTGTGGCTCAAGATATTCTTTTTTTTTTATTTTTTTTTATTTTTTTTTTTAAAGATTTTATTTATTTATTTGACAGAGAGAGACACACAGCGAGAGAGGGAACACAAGCAGGGGGGAGTGGGAGAGGGAGAAGCAGGCTCCCCGCCAAGCAGGAGCCCGATGCGGGGCTCGATCCCAGGACCCTGGGACCATGACCCGAGCCGAAGGCAGACGCTTAACCGTCTGAGCCACCCAGGCGCCCCTTCTTTTTTTTTTTTTTAAGATTTTATTTATCTATTTGGCAGAGAGAGAGAGAGAGGAGAGAACACAAGCAGGGGGGAGCGGCAGGCAGAGGGAGAGGAAGAAGCAGACTCCCTGATGAGCAGGGAGCCCAATGTGAGGACTGGATCCTAGGACCTGGATCATGACCTGAGCCGAAGGCAGATGCTTAACTGACTGAGCCCCCCCAGGCATCCCGGCTCAAGATATTCTATATTGGTGAGTATTCCACATGCACTTGAAAAGAACGTATTGCCCTGTGGCATGGTCTATGAATGCCAATTAGATCAAGTTCATTGATGATGTTGTTCAGGCTTTATCTATCACTACCGATTTTCTGCCTACTTTCTCTATCAATGTTGGTCGAATTTTCTCTATACTGATTTTCTGTCTACATGTTCTGTCATTAACTGAGAAAGTATGGTTTCTTCTCTAGCTAAAATCATGGATTTGTCTATTTCTTCTTTCCTTTTTGTCATTGTTTAATGTTTTGGAACTCTGTTATTAGGTTCATATACATTCGTAGATGTTCTATAGTCCTGCCTTTTGATCTTTGTATCATTTTGAAATTTTTTGTCTCTAGTAAAACTCCTTCCTTAAAATCTGTTTTTCTATAACAATATAGCTATTTGGGCTTTCTCATGCTGACTGTTTCCATGATATGTCTTTTTCTGTTCTTTTACTTTCAACTCATTTGCATATTTGCATTTAAAGAACATCTTTTGTAGACAGCATATAGGTTGGTTTTGTTTTTATATTCCATCTGCCAATCTGTCTTTTGATTGGAGTGTTTAATCCACTTAGATTTAATTCTTTTTTTTTTAATATTTTATTTATTCATTTGACAGAGAGAAACACAGCGAGAGAAGGAACACAAGCAGGGGGAGTGGGAGAGGGAGAAGCAGACTTCCCGCCGAGCAGGGAGCCCCATGTGGGGCTCAATCCCAGGACCCTGGGACCATGACCCAAGCCGAAGGCAGATGCTTAAGGACTGAGCCGCCCAGGCGCCCCAGATTTAATTCTTGATATGAATTATTTTAAGTCTGCCATTTTTCTCTTTGTCACATCTCTTTTTTAAATTACTCTAGTCCTGCTTTTTTTATTCTGCTTCTTATGTATTAAACATTTTTTTAGTATACTGTGTAAATAATTTCTTGGTTTTTAAGCTAATTTTGTGAGTTTTTAGTGGTTGCTCTAAGATGGCAATATTTGCTTTTTAAATGTCATTTTCAGTCATTTGGTGTTAATATATAGAAATAAAATGACTATTATATATTGATCTTTTATTCCTGGTGATATTCTGGAAATTTTTTGCATTCTTTTCACCATATAGTCTTCTTAGATCTTATCTTTATTGAGCATATGTGTGGTGGTCAGTGTTTGTGTGGGATGGTATCATTTTCATGGGTCATAGGCTCTTTTAAATAACTGTATATATATTTATTTCCAAAAAACACATTCTTAAATTTTTTAGGGCAAAATTTTCCAGTTTTCCTCATTGTGTAGCTGCCTTCATTTGCAATTCATCCACAGAAATACTCCCTACTCTCACAATCTGTCAACAACAGCTAAGCTTATAGAAGCTTTACCTTGTAATGGAGATTTAGTCTATCAGATAACAATTTGAAGCAGATGGACTTAATTATCAACAATGGGGAGCTGAACCCATCAATTAGTGCCCACAAATCTGGCCTAGGATATTGTCAGTATATTGATGAGTGACTAGGAGAAAGAAGGTACTTTATATCTTAATTCTACAGTCTACATTGTATAAAAGAAAGAAGATCACAGCAAACATATGAGGAACTTAAAATATGAAGTTTGTGTGTGTGTGTAAAAAAGATGTTTATTACAATATTATTTGCAATTGTGAGAAATGGGTACAGCTTAAATGTTCACTAGGGATATGGTTAAATATATTATGATAGAAAATATGAAGTTTTTTCAATTGAGAAGATGTTAATAGTGATATGCAAAAGTCTGCTAAAATCCATTAGCCATCCATTTATTATTTTTTTAAGTTTTTTACTTTTTAAAATTTTTTAAGATTTTATTTATTTATTTGAGACAGAGTGAGAGAGAGCATGAGCAGGGGAAAGGGGCAGAGGCAGAGGGAGAAGCAGGCACCCCACTGCTGAGGGAGTCTGATGTGAGGCTCCATCCCAGGACCCTGAGATCATGATCTGAGCTGAAGGCAGACGCTTAACCGACTGAGTCACCCAGGCGCCGCTAGCCATCCATTTAGACATGATTACTACTCAGCAATAAAATGGAGCAAACTCCTAATACACAACATAGATGAAACTCAGAAATACTATGCTCAGCAAAATAAGCCAGGCACAAGGGAACACATACTGTAGGATTCCATTTTTGTAAGGCTCCACAACAGTCGACACTAATCTATGGGGTTAGAAACCAAAATAGTGAGGAGGAGGGTCATGAGGGAACTTTCTAAGGTGAGTGAAATGCTCTCTATGTTTATTAAAGTGGCACTTACACAGGTGTATACATTTGTCAAAGCTTACCAAACTACATTTAAGATTTGTGAGTCTTACTATATGTGATATACCTTAATTTAAAAAAAAATGCTGACTACATTAACTCAGTTCCCTTAAGGCTTTATCAAGGAATTTTACATTTGCTAAGGAAATGCTTTCATAAGAGCAAACTTTTCTTCAGAGAGAAACGTTTGCTTAATGTATCTTACCTCTGCTAACACACAGAGAGGTCATGAAAAAGGTGCAAGCTTAGAGGTAAACCAGTTTCAACCAGCTGTGTGGATTTGGCCAACTTAATTTAAACCCCAGACAGTGGTTTTCTTAAATGTAAATTGGAGATAATGAACAAGACCTTGTTGGGTTGCTGTGTGGGCTTGGAGCTATTATTACATATTAAGGGCCTAGCAGCACACGGTTGGTGATCAATAAATGGTAGCTAATCCCATCTACAGTAAAGGGATCACATACACTACACTTTTCTTAACCTTACAAGGGTAAAGTCTTGGCTCTAAAGAGTTCTGTCTTGCATCTTGAATAATCACACAGAGATATTGATATTCTGTCTGCTCATGCAAGTTGTCTTCTTAGAATGTGGTGGCCCTTCTTTTTGTAGGGCTTAGCAGAATGTGGGAATGGAATCTTCTCTCTCCTGAACTATTTCAAAAGCCTCAGGGGTCTACTCACAACTTCCCTGACCCCTCTCCACAGTGTGCTGGCCTGTTCCTTCAGAACACCTCCCCCTCCTACCCCAGTCCTCTTCAAAGAGCTCAAGCTAAGACGGTAACTCTGTAACATTGTCTACTCACTGCGCTGAGCCTGCCCACCTCTCCTGGGTCACTGCCCTCTCAACTGTAAAACCATACTTGTAATTTCTGTACATCGATGCTGTAACATCTACAAAAACGGCCACTAGCTGGTCCCAGGTAAGCCCACCCCAAACCATTTGGAGACTTTAGAAAGACCCAAACCATGTGTTCTAACAGTTGCTGTGACCGTGGATTTCATGAGGGCTCCACTTCCAAACGTAGCTAGCCAACCCTCAGCCCACTTATCCTGCTTTACCCGTTCCTTTTCATGGAAACCACAGGAAAGGCACCTGCCCACAGTTGGCTCTCTCCCTCTTTGTCCCCAACCCCAGGGCTTCTCCTGAGTGGTCCTGCCTGGTGTGCTGAGAACACAGGGCACCCTGAATCTAGTCACCCATAAAACTCCTTCTGGTCTCTTGCTCTGCGGTCTGGCCTTCTCACACCCATCTCCCCAAGGTAATACAGTGAAGGCATCAACTTCCTCCGAGACTTGGCAGAAGCTGCAGGCTTTGTCATGAGCATTTTTTCCTCTCCCCTTTTAGCAGGGAAAGCCCCAGCATCCTGTGCTTCTCAGCTGCAGCATTACTTACCCAGGGAAGACTTTCCCAAGTCCCTGCTCCACCCAAACCACCCGCCCAGAGTCCACAGGCACCGTGTCCCCTTCTTCAGCACTTCCCACCAGTGTGATTTCACAGTTGTTTGTGTGACTAATTAAGGAGTCTATCTTTTCCAACAAACTGTAAGCTCCAAGAAGGCAGAAACCACATCTATTTCTGCTGTCGGGTGTATGGCCAGCCCCAGGTTGTGCGGAGCCTGTACAAACTAGTGGCTCATTACCTGCTTGTTGAGTGACCCCTCCTGAGCCTTTGTGCCACAACGTTTGGGGCATGAAAGAGATCGAGGACCTTTGCGTGAAGATGCTGATGCTCATTTATAGAAGAGATCATATGAGAATCTGAAGGCAGATAAAGGAATTTTTTAAAAGTAAATGAACATTTATCTGCCCAAGAAAGAGTAGAAGATTAATTCAAAGACAAAGGGGGTAGGAGAATTAGGTCTAAAGAGATTTAAACATTTTTAACTCTTTCCTTCTCAGTTCCTCTCTTTCTTAATTTCTTTCCCCATTCTACTCCCCCCTTTACATGTGCATGCTTATGGGCACACAAACATATTACTTTTTTTTTTTAAGATTTTATTTTTAGGTAGTCTCTACACCTAATGTGGGGCTGAAACTCACAATCCCGAGATCAAGAGTTGCACACTCCACTGACTGAGCCAGCCAGGTGCCCCACAAATATACTACTTCTTTTGTGGGAGGGAGGGACAGAGGGAGAAAGAATCTTAAGCAGGCTCCACGCCCAGCGCAGCCCGACTCGGGGCTCGATCTCACCACCCTGAGATCATGACCTGAGCCGAAATCAAGAGTTGGATGCTTAACCGACTAAGCCACCCAAGTGCCCCAACATACTACTTTTTATACATTTTTTTTCTTTACAGGTAGCCAATGATCCTGTCCTGTAGATGACCGATGCTCTCCCATTTGTCACTTATGATGTTTTCAAGAAAACCTTTCCTTTTTAACTTCTCTTGGCTGATGTGACCCAGGAAAAACTGGAGTCATGGAATTATAGCACATATATTAAGTCTCAAATGAAATTAGTTTTTAGCCTCTCTTGAAATGAAATCTTCTTACACCGTAAAGTTTGGATTTAAAAAAATTTTGTATTGCAACACTCAAAACTTGTTAAAAGTCATATCGTATATTATATTGTCTAGAGACATTTTTATGGGCTCTTTTAGATCTTATGACCTCATTAAAATCTTATGAAAAGTATAGGCTCTCTGGATAAAATACACTGACACCCATTCTCAAAAATTTTGCTTACCACTCTAGGAAGGTCACAAAACTAAAGTTCATTCATTAACAACAAAGATCCAATGGTAAAATTCCCTATTCAAGAGTGACCTAAATCCCTAAGTATGACCTAAAGCCCACCCCAAATTTACCACGGAATAGAATTACAAACTCTCAATTTTGCAAACATTACCTCAGTAAAAAACATTAGCATTCAAACATGAACATTTTGTAACAGCATGAAGAGTACTCTGCAAATGTCTTTCCCATACCAGTACAGAGCTCAGAGTAGTGCAGGGCACATAGTAAGTAACCAGGTGCATATTTATTTGGAGCACCTCCTGAGCTGATACCAGCAACAGTAATGACAATTGTCGTCACCATGACTGCTGTCCTTCTGCACCAGTCCCCGTGCTAAGCACTTTATAAATATCGTCAGGAACCCATGTAACAATCTGGTAAAGTGGGGATTTTAAATTAGTTTTTATTTTTATCAAAGTAATGTATGCACATAGCTTAGAAATTCAAATGTGGAAGCTCAAAACAAAATAAAGCCATTCTCTGCTTTTGCTTTTCCCCATTGCTGTCATCTGCCCTTTTCAGAGGCAACAGTTTTAACTCTTTGAGATGTTTGTTCTGACACTTAAACATGCCCAGAGTTCTAAACAAGGTATGTATATTAGTTTTTTGAATCAATGTCAACATGATTTATTGACTTTCTGTACTTCTGATCCACCAACATGTTCTCTGCCTTTTCTTCTCCTTTTGTTCAAAATAGTTAGTTTTTTTATTTTTTACTTTTTAAATTTTATTTTCAAGTAATCTCTACACCCAATGTGGGGTTCGAACTTAACCCAGAGAACAAGAGTTGCATACTCTACCGACTGAGCCAGCCCAGTGTCCCTCAAAATAGTTATAATTTTAAATTAAATCTGTTTAATTCACATTTTATTTTTAAATTAAATTTTTAAATTAAATTTTTAATTTAATTTTTAATTTAATTTTTAAATTAAATCTGTTTAATTCACATTCACAATATCCACATTTTTCTGCTCATGCAACTACTAATCAGAGTTAAATATTTAGTGTACTATGATGATTTCTTTCCTTCCCTTTTGTTTTCTGGAAGTCAATAATTCCCTGGCTTATCAATCAATTATTGATTTCCTCATATTCTCCACTAGCATCTCCCAGGGCTAAGGAATTCCAGGGTTCCTTGGCCGTGACCCTCCTTAGGGTCTCTCTCCTCCTGCAGGGGTGACAGCTGTCCAGTGTGCTACAGCTGGCTCCAGCTTTTCTGCCCTTCTCCTCCATGCATTCCCCACTCCCTGGATCTCTTGTCTCCCTCTGTCTTGCTTCAGTCCCTTGTTTTGCAGGAGCTCACCCCCCAGTAGTACACTCATTAAAAGTTGGCACAGAGGCAGGCACCGTGCCGAGTGCCCTAGGCTCCATCTTGGAGGCTTGCTGGTGCTCCAGGTGGGGCTGACTGCCCTCCACACCCAGGGATCCGTGGTCCTCCTGCATCAGCCCTCCCTTTGCTCCTCTTCTCCTTGGACCGCCTGTCCTCCATCTCACTTTTCTCTCCTTTCCAGTTTATTTCCTCATTTGAGTAGAAGACATCCTTACGATACTTACTATAGGTACCTGTTTTAGGAAAAGACACAGAGACCAAAGGAATGGCCTCAAGTCTCAAACTTGCTGGACTGCTGCTGATCTAAGTGCCTGCTCTTACTGTGGCTTCACAAGCAGTAGGCAAGCGGGGGACCAGGAGCACCTCGGTCTGCGATGAGTAGAGGCTAACGGCCCCTGCCAGGTCCCTTGACAGTGGGAGGGGAACCTGGGCCTTTGGGGCAGGTGCCCAGGCTCTGGGATATCTTATCTGATTTGGAAAACAAGATTATAGAACCCAGATTCAGTGCTCAGCCTTAGACTGGTCAGGTCCAAAACTGAGCCTGACTTAGCTTCCTGCTTTGGATTAGCCCACAGCTTTGGCTCTCCCTCTCATTTTGCTGGCCTCCGGGTTCATCATTGTTATGGGTCTCTGGAGTGCAACCAAAACTACTTCTACGTAAATTTCGTTACTTTTTCTTTTTCTTTTTTTCAGTGTAAATAGAACCTGTTTATTTGATGGTCCCATCATTTGAAATAAACTCACTTTTTTTCTTTAAATTTTTATTGTTATGTTAATCACTATATTACATCATTAGTTTGTGATGTAGTGTTCCATGATTCACTGTCTGTGCATAGCACCCAGTGCTCCATGCAGAATGTGCCCTCTTTAATACCCATCACCAGGCTAACCCATCCCCCCAACCCCCTCCCCTCTAGAACCCTCAGTTTGTTTTTCAGAGTCCATTGTCTCTCATGGTTCGTCTCCCCCTCCAATTTACCCACCTTCATTCTTCCCCTCCTGCAATCTTCTTTTTTTTTTAAACATATATTGCATTATTTGTTTCAGAGGTACAGATCTGTGATTCAACAGTCTTGCACAATTCACAACGCTCACCATAGCACATACCCTCCCCAATGTCTATCACCCAGCCACCCCATCCCTCCCACCCCTCCCTCACTCCAGCAACCCTCAGTTTGTTTCCCGAGATTAAGAATTCCTCATATCAGTGAGGTCATATGATACATGACTTTCTCTGATTGACTTATTTCACTCAGCATAACACCCTCCAGTTCCATCCATGTCCTTGCAAATGGCAAGATCTCATTCCTTTTGATGGCTGCATAATATTCCATTGTGTATATATACCACCTCTTCTTTATCCATTCATCTGTCGATGGACATCTTGGCTCTTTCCACAGTTTGGCTATTGTGGACATTGATGCTATAAACATTGGGGTGCACGTACCCCTTCGGATCCTTACATTTGTATCTTTGGGGTAAATACCCAGTAGTGCAATTTCTGGATCGTATGGTAGCTCTATTTTCGACTTTTTGAG
The DNA here is from genome assembly GCF_003265705.2 of Callorhinus ursinus. NCBI lineage: Eukaryota > Metazoa > Chordata > Mammalia > Carnivora > Otariidae > Callorhinus > Callorhinus ursinus. The sequence goes on from NW_027397069.1 coordinate 71,480,536, forward strand.
GAACCTCCATACTGTTTTCCAGAGTGGTTGCACCAGCTTGCATTCTCACCAACAGCATAAGAGGGTTCCCCTTTCTCCACATCCCCGCCAACATCTGTCATTTCCTGACTTGTTAATTTTAGCCATTCTCACTGGTGTGAGGTGGTATCTCATGGAGGTTTTGATTTGGATTTCCTTGATGCCGAGCGACGTTGAGCACTTTTTCATGTGTCTGTTGGCCATTTGGATGTCTTCTTTGGAAAAATGTCTGTTCATGTCTTCTGCCCATTTCTTGATTGGATTATTTGTTCTTTGGGTGTTGAGTTTGATAAGTTCTTTATAGATTTTGGATACTAGCCATCTATCTGATATATCATTTGCAAATATCTTCTCCCATTCTGTCGGTTGTCTTTTGGTTTTGTGGACTGTTACTTTTGCTGTGCGAAAGCTTTTTATCTTGATGAAATCCCAATAGCTCATTTTTACCCTTGCTTCCCTTGCCTTTGGCAATGTTTCTAGGAAGAAGTTGCTGCAGCTGAGGTTGAAGAGGTTGCTGCCTGTGGTCTCCTTTCGGATTTTGATGGACTCCTGTCTCACATCTAGGTCTTTCAACCATTTGGAGTCTATTTCTGTGTGTGGTGTAAGGAAATGGTCCAGTTTCATTCTTCTGCATGTGGCTGTCCAATTTTCCCAACACCATTTGTTGAAGAGACTGTCTTTTTTCCACTGGACATTCTTTCCTGCTTTGTCAAAGATAAGTTGACCATAGAGTTGAGGGTCCATTTCTTGGCTCTCTATTCTGTTCCATTGATCTATGTGTCTGTTTTTGTGCCAGTACCATACTGTCTTGATGATGACAGCTTTGTAATAGAGCTAGAAGTCCAGAATTGTGATGCCGCCAGCTTTGCTTTTCTTTTTCAACATTCCTCTGTCTCCTCAGGGTCTTTTCTGGTTCCATACAAATTTTAGGATTATTTGTTCCATTTCTTTGAAAAAAGTGGATGGTATTTTGATGGGGATTGCATTGAATGTGTAGATTGCTCTAGGTAGCATTGACATCTTCACAATATTTGTTCTTCCAATCCATGAGCATGGAACGTTTTTCCATTTCTTTGTGTCTTCCTCAATTTCTTTCATGAGTATTTCATAGATTTCTGAGTACAGATTCTTTGCCTCTTTGGTTAGATTTATTCCTAGGTATCTTATGGTTTTGGGTGCAATTGTAAATGGGATCGACTCCTTAATTTCTCTCTCTTCTGTCTTGTTGTTGGTGTATAGGAATGCCACTGATTTCTGTGCACTGATTTTATATCCTGCCACTCTACTGAATTCCTGTATGAGTTCTAGCAGTTTTGGGGTGGAGTCTTTTGGGTTTTCCACATACAGTATCATATCATCTGCAAAGAGTGAGAGTTTGACTTCTTCTTTGCCGATTTGGATGCCTTTGATTTCTTTTTGTTGTCTGATCGCTGTGTCTAGGACTTCTAATACTATGTTGAATAGCAGTGGTGATAGTGCACATCCCTGCCACATTCCTGACCTCAGGGGGAAAGCTCTCAGTTTTTCCCCATTGAGAATGATATTCGCTGTAGGTTTTTCATAGATGGCTTTTATGATATTGAGGTATGTACCCTCTATCCCTATACTCTGAAGAGTTTTGATCAAGAAAGGATGCTGTACTTTGTCAAATGCCTTTTCTGCATCTATTGAGAGGATCATATGATTCTTCTTTCTTTTGTTAATGTAAAGTATCACGTTGATTGATTTGCGGATGTTGAACCAGCCTTGCAGCCCAGGGATAAATCCCACTTGGTCATGGTGAATAATCCTTTTAATGTACTGTTGGGTTCTATTGGCTAGTATTTTGGTGAGAATTTTTGCATCCATGTTCATCAAGGATATTGGTCTGTAATTCTCCTTTTTGATGGGATCTTTGTCTGGTTTGGGGATCAAGGTAATGGTGGCCTCATAAAACGAGCTTGGAAGTTTTCCTTCCATTTCTATTTTTTGGAACAGTTTCAGGAGGAGGTATTAATCCTTCTTTAAATGTTTGATAGAATTCCCCTGGGAAGCCATCTGGCCCTGGGCTTTTGTTCGTTGGGAGATTTTTGATGACAGTTTCAATTTCCTTCGTGGTTATAGGTCTGTTCAGGTTTTCTATTTCTTCCTGTTTCAGTGTTAATAGTTGATACATCTCTAGGAATGAATCCATTTCTTCCAGGTTATCTAATTTGCCGGCATAGAGTTGCTCATAATATATTCTTATCATTGTTTGTATTTCTTTGGTGTTGGTTGTGTTCTCTCCTCTTTCATTTATGATTTTGTTGATTTGGGTCATTTCTCTTTTCTTTTTGATAAGTCTGGCCAGGGGTTTATCAATCTTGTTAATTCTTTCAAAGAACCAGCTCCAGCTCCTAGTTTCGTCGATCTGTTCTACTGTTCTTTTGGTTTCTATTTCATTGATTTCTGCTCTGATCTTCATTATTTCTCTCTCCTGCTGGGTTTAGGCTTTATTTGCTGTTTTTTCTCTAGCTCCTTTAGGTGTAGGATTAGGTTGTGTATTTGAGACCTTTCTTGTTTCTTGAGAAAGGCTTGTATTGCTATATACTTTCCTCTTAGGACTGCCTTTGCTGCATCCCAAAGATTTTGAACAGTTGTGCTTTCATTTTCATTGGTTTCCATGAATTTTTTTAATTCTTCTTTAATTTCCTGGTTGACCCATTCATTCTTTAGTAGGATGCCCTTTAGCCTCCATGTATTTGAGTTCTTTCCGACTTTCCTCTTGTGACTGAGTTCTAGTTTCAAAGCATTGTGGTCTGAAAATATGCAGGGAATAATCCCAATCTTTTGGTACCAGTTGAGACCTGATTTGTGACCTAGGATGTGATCTATTCTGGAGAATGTTCCATGGATACTAGAGAAGAATGTGTATTCTGTTGCTTTGGAATGGAATGTTCTGAATATGTCTGTGAAGTCCATTTGGTCCAGTGTGTCATTTAAAGCCTTTATTTCCTTGTTGATCTTTTGCTTAGATGATCTGTCCATTTCAGTCAGGGGGGTGTTAAAGTCCCCCAGTATTATTGTATTGTTGTCAATGTGTTTCTTTGCTTTCATTATTAATTGTCTTATATAATTGGCTGCTCCCATGTTAGGGGCATAGATATTTACAATTGTTAGATCTTCTTGTTGGATAGACCCCTTAAGTAGGATATAGTGTCCTTCTTCATCTCTTAATTACAGTTTGGTTTAAAATCTAATTTGTCTGATATAAGGATTGCCACCCCAGCTTTCTTTTGGTGTCCATTAGCATGGTAAATGGTTTTCCACCCCCTCACTTTCAATGTGGGGGTGTCTTTGGGTCTAAAATGAGTCTCTTGCAGATAGCATATCGATGGGTCTTGTTTTTTAATCCAATCTGATAGGCTGTGTCTTTTGATTGGGGCATTTAGCCCATTTACATTCAGGGTAACTATTGAAAGATATGAATTTAGTGCCGTTGTATTGCCTGTACGTAACTGTTACTGTATATTGTCTGTGTTCTTTTCTGGTCTATGCTGCTTTTAGGCTCTCCTTTGCTTAGAGGATCCCTTTCAATATTTCTTGTACAGCTGGTTTTGTCTTTGCAAATTCCTTTAGTTTTTGTTTGTCCTGGAAGATTTTTCTCTCTCCTTCTATTTTCAATGACAGTCTAGCTGGATATAGTATTCTTGGCTGCATATTTTTCTCATTTAAGTGCTCTGAATATATCATGCCAATCCCTTCTGGCCTGCCAGGTCTCTGTGGATAGGTCTGTTGCCAATCTAATGTTTCTACCATTATAGGTTACATATCTCTTCTCCCGAGCTGCTTTCAGGATTTTCTCTTTGTCTCTGAGACTCGTAAGTTTTACTATTAGATGTTGGGGTGTTGACCTATTTTTATTGATTTTGAGAGGGGTTCTCTGTGCCTCCTGGATTTTGATGCCTGTTTCCTTCCCCACATTAGGGAAGTTCTCTGTTATAATTTGCTCCAGTATACCTTCTGCCCCTCTCTCTCTTTCCTCTTCTTCTGGGGTCCCAATTATTCTAATGTTGTTTCATCTTATGGTATCGCTTATATCTTGAATTCTGCCCTCATGATCCAGTAGTTTATCTCTCTTTTCCTCAGCTTCTTTATTTTCCATCATTTGGTCTTCTATATCGCTGATTCTCTCTTCTGCCTCCTTTATCCTAGCAGTTAGTGCCCCCATTTTTGATTGCACCTCATTAATACCCTTTTTGATTTTGACTTGGTTAGATTTTAGTTCTTTTATTTTTCCAGAAAGGGTTCTATAATAACTTCCATGCTTTTTTCAAGCCCAGCTACTATCTTTAAAGTCATGATTCTGAACTCTAGGTCCAACATCGTACTAATGTCCATATTGAGTAGGTCCCTGGCAGACGGTACTACCTCTTGTTCTTTTTGCTGAGGTGATTTTTTCCGTCTTGTCATTTTGTCCAGAGGAGAATAGATGAATGAGAGAACAAAATGCTAACAGGGTAACAACGTCCCCAGAAAAGATACTCTAAACAAATCAGAAAAGACCTGAAACTAGGGGAAAAGAAAGGGAAAGAAAGAAAAAAGAAAGAGAAAAAAAAAAAGAAAAAGAAACAAACAAAAACAGAACAAAACAAAAAACTAGAATATGATCAAATATGATCAGGCTGGTGCATAGATCAGTGCCACACACTAGATTTTGGGTGTATTTTGGTCTGTTAGAAGAAAGTGCCTCCCAAAGTTTTAAAGAAAGAAAGACTTATATATGTACAAAATAAGAGTTGATATGATGAAGGGATGGAATGTGACTATAAAGATGAAAATGATAAAAAATTTTAAAAAAGGAATTGATGAGAAGTTGTTTGAAAAAAGAAAGAAGAGGATTTAAAAAAAAAGAAAGAAAGAAAAAGGGGAGAGAATGTGATCAGGCAGGAGACTAGAACAAAGCCATACAGTAGAGATTTAGGGTATATTTTCATCTATTAGAAGAAACTGTATCTCAAAATTTTAAAGAGAGAACAACTTATATATATATGCCAAAAATAAGGGTAACTACTATGAGGGGATAGAATATGATTCTAAAAATGAAAAATAAAAATTTTTTTTAAAAAAAGGGATTGATAAGATGTTGTATGAAAAAGGGAAAAAGAAAAATTAAAAAAAAGGACAGTTAAAAAAATTAACTTTGAAAGACGAAAGAATCATGGTAAAAGAGCCATGAATTCTATGTGCAGTATTCCCCTAACGCTGGAGTTCTGCCGTTCTCACTGATCGGTAAACTTGGTCTTGGTTGGCTCTTCTTGCTGATCTTGGGGGGAGGGGCCTGTTGCCGTGGTTCCCAAATGTTTTTGCCGGAGACAGAATTGCCCCGCCCTTGCCAGACCGGGCTAAGTACTCTGCTCGGGTTTGCTCTCGGGAGCTTTTGTTCCCTACAAGCTTTCGCTACAGCTTTGGAGGACGAGAGTGAAAATGGTGGCCTCCCAATCTCCACCCCAGAGGAGCCGAGAACTCGGGGCCCCACTCTTCAGTGAGCCCCCAGAGAAAAGCAGTCAGTCACTCCCGTCTCCCTGGTCTCTGGCTGCACTCCGTGCTCATCCGGCCTGTGACCGAGCGTTTCTATCTCTGGCACCCGACCCCATGTGGAGTCTCCAAACCCAGCAGATCGCTGTGGTGCGCTCCCGCGCTGCTCCTCCCGGGGGAGGAAGGGGAGTCTCCCCGGATCTGCCGCTTGTTGGGTCCCTGCTGGAGGAGCAGTGGCCCGACTGTGTCACCAATCACGGTTTATGGCAACCCCGAACTGAGAGCCTGCGCCTCTGCTCCGTCTCTGCAGCTGGCTTCCCCGCTCTGATACCTGGGAGCTCTGCCGCAGTCAGGCACCCCCGGTCTTTCTGTGACCCCGAGGGTCCTGAGACCACACTGTCCCAGGAGGATTCCACCCCCCACTTAGCCCCTGGAGCGACGTCCCTCAGCGGAGCCGGCTTCTAAAAGGTCCGATTTTGTGCTCCGCGGCTCTATCACTTGCCAGAAGCGGCTGACGGAGGCCCCCTCCCCGCCGTCTACCCTCCCGAATATCGCCTTGGATTCACTTCTCCGCAAGTCCTACCTTCCAGAAAGTTGTCGCTTTTCTGTTCAGAGAGTTGTTGCTATTCTTTTCTTCCATCTCCTGTTGAGATCGTAGGTGTTCAGAATTGTTTGATCCCTATCCAGCTGAGTTCCTGGGACCAGACGAAATCCAGGTCTGCTACTCCTCCGCCATCTTGCTCCGCCCTCACTTTCATTTATTTTTCAAAGGAAAAAAAGGGGGCAAGACATTGACATACAAGTGACTAAAAAACAAAGGAGCTGGCTAACAAGGGTTTAACGGAAGGTATTACGGAAAATGTAGGTGTTCTATTGTCTACTGTATGTCTGCTATCATAGTCTTTTATATTTGCATCTATCCACATTAGTATATTTTTCTCTTCTAATTTTTGTGATCATCTACATGCAAATGGGGCTTATCTTAACCAGGACTTTTAAAGAAAAAAAATAGCAAATGGGATTTGCAACAATTTAATTTAGCCAGTTAGGGGTGTCTGGGTGGTTCAGTCAGTTAAGCGTCTGCCTTCAGCTCAGGTCATGATCGCAGGGTCCTGGGATCGAGCCCCATGTCCAGCTTTCCTACTTAGCCGGGATTCTGCGTCTCTCTCTCCCTCTGCCCCTTCCCACACTTCTGTTCTCTCTCTCTCTCTCTCTCTCTCTCTCTCAAATAAATAAATAAATAAAGTATTAAAAAAATAATTTAGCCAGTGTATATATCTCATGTAACCATCATCTTTAGAGAAATATGATTTGGCTTCCCTTATTACCCTAATGTGTATGTGTATGTGTATATATGTGTTTACTGCTTATATAATTTATCTGTTCTCTGCCTTTTTTTTTAATTAAGGACGAAATTGAGAGGAATTTTGCCTGGTGTCAAAATACAGATTATTTTAGAAACTTAAATAAAAAGATCCAGTAACTTCTTTATGAGGGCACAATGACCCTCTTGTTCTCAACAAAATCTTGGAATAGACTGGCAACAGTGGAATACCCTGTTTGAAAGTGGCATGGTCAGAAAAATCTAGAAGGTTGGGTTGCCAAAAAAAAAAAAGCACCAGCAGCAGCCAGGTCTGTTCCTGATCACTTTTCGTTCTTCTGTCTCTGAATTCCTGCTGCATTTCTTATTTGTACTTATAATGAAAACAGTATTAATAATAGCTGATATTTACATAAAGCCTTACTATATGCCAAGCTTTGTTCTAAGCCTTAACAAATGTTAGCTCGTTTGATCCCCAGAACGCTGTGAAATAGATCCAACATTATTCTCATTTCATAGACAAGGAAACCAGTGCACACAGGGGCTAAGTAACTTGCTCAAGGCCACACACACCTGGCAAGAGACAGGAGGCCAGGAGGGCCACCCTGTACAGGCTTTCTTATCCTGCTCTCTCCTCTCAGAGCCCCCTCCCTCTCTCCAGTTTCCACCTGCTCAAATCTAATCTCATCTTTCATGGCATGATTCAAATCCTTGAGAAACATTGGTGGAAGGTCTTTTTCTGAAATTTCTTAACAATCACATGGACATATTTCTCTTCACGCAGCCATTCAACATCCATGCACTAAATGCCTTTGTATGTCAGGTCTACGACCCCGGGTAATTCCTGCCCTCAAGTAGTTCAGTCTGGGGAGCAGGGAGGTGGATAGGTGAACCAACAGGTCATTAAACAGTGAAATTAGTGCTGTGTGGGAGCAGGGCCAGAGATGCTCGGTTGAGCAGGAGATCCTGGGATGGGAGGTCAGAGGACACTTCCTCGCCACAGTCCTAAGCTCAGCCAAGCCAACGAGTCAAGGGAGCCAAAGGGCTCTCTTGACAGAGGGTTTGCTGTACCCCATGAGAAACTGCAGTGAGCTCAGCATATTGGAAGTTCAAAGTGAGACCCTAAGGGATGTATTCAGTGCACAGGACTGCGATGGGCTGGCTGGGGTTTTTATTCACACCATGGCCCATTTAGCCTCACTGAAGCTTTACTCATTGTGAAGCTCTCCCAAGAACAGGAAGCCAAGATCACCTAAGCCAAGGAACCAGATGGGGAAGGGACTCACTGCTATGGGAGGAGGACAGCTTAGGGTACAAGGGTGTCAGGGATTTCTGGTTGGGGGCGAGGAGGGGTGTGCACTGTTGCTCACTGGCCCCTTCAGTCCATCAGCTTGACTTATGCCCTTCCTCATCCAAATCCATTTCCTCCCCCTCCCTGGGACTCAGGTGTGGCTTTGAGGCTGAATCCACTATCAAATGCAACATCCTTTAACATTGAGTCATCTCAGATGACTGAACACAGGGATCAGGATCTGGCATTAAGCCGCACAGATTTTCAATCCAGTACTAAGATGCAGAGAATCCTCAGTGGGTCCTATATTCTGAGATCTTCTTTATGTCTACATCGTTGGTAATTTTTCTTAACTAGTGACCATAGCTGGAAAACAAAAGTACATGTCTGCTAGCTGCTCAGAATCTTTCTTTCTGAACATCCTCTAAATTCATGGGAAATGGTCAGAGACATTTAGTATCTTTCTCCTAAGTTCATGAGGATTAAGGATCCAGTCCCACATTTTGAAATTTGGAATTCATTCAATAAATATTTTTTGAGCAGTTATCAGGTATTCTAGGAGTCAGAGATAGAACAGAACGAAAAAGACAAAAAGTTTGTTTTTCTGGTGCTTAATTATAGTGGGAGGGGAGAGGCAATGAGCAAACAGGTAAATAATATGTCAAGTGGTCATAAGTGGGATGGAAATATACATATGAACATGTCATGTGTAGTTTAATGGACTAAAAGCATCAAGATTGCTAGTTAAATGGCATATATCAGTGTGTTTTATTTTGTTTTCATTGCTTTGTCTTTATTCAGGCCATAAACACTTTTTAACTGAATATGTATCCTTCTTTCCTCCTGAAAGACAAAGTGGCATGAGAGGACTTCTAACGTGATTTCTCAGTTTCCAAAAGGAGGCTTGTGGCGCATCCACAGGGGAAGCTAATAGCGTCTGTGGCTCTCACCCCTTCTGAGCAGGGGTCTCAAGGTAATTGTAAAAGCACTCCATCGAATGCTTTCGAGAGCTTTCTCCCATCAGAGCTGCCAGAGAACTTTCGGCATCCATGAACTGAAATCACAAACTTCAGAGTGGATTCCATTTTCCAAAAGTAGAAGTCAGTTGCCCACAATATCCTGGTTGGCTGTAGGTGACCCTGGGATTTTTCTCACCAGCCTATCACGAATGTTTTTTATATCTACTCAAACCTCTTACAAGAAAACACATAGCCTTTTAAGAACAGTTAGTGTCATGGACTACATTCTTAAGTTATACAATCTGGGCAGGAGGTTAGTATTTATGAAAGAATCTAGCCGACTTTAGCCTCAGCACACCAAGACAGACAGACACAAACATGCGCATGCCCACACACGCGATCAGGTTGTGGAGTTTTGTAGAGTGCTAGGTTCCCAACATGTACAATTCAAGAGGACTTCTAAAGAAACTAATATCAGTTCTACAGCACATATCGCAAAATTGTATGAGAGATTGATATCTAAGAGTGAAAAAGCCTGAGGGCACAATCTTAACTTTTTATAATGTGTCCACAGTTGAAAGATTCTTCAATTTCAAGTGAAATGCCAAGAAAGATATAACAAATTGTACATTTGTTTTTTTAAATATTTTATTTAGGGACGCCTGGGTGGCTCAGTCAGTTAAGTGTCTGCCTTCAGCTCAGGTCATGATCCCAGAGTCCTGGGATCGGGTCCCATATTGCGTTCCTTGCTCAGTGGGAACCTGCTTCTTCCCCTCCCTCTATGGCTCTTTCTCTGTCAAGTAAATAAATAAAATCTTTAAAAATAATAATAAAGATTTTATTTATTTATTTATTTATTTATTTGAGAGAGAGAGTACCCCCCCATGAGGGGGGAGGGGCAGAGGGAGAGGAAGAAGCAGACTCCCCGCTGGGCAGGGAGCCCAACAGAGGACACAAATTGTACATTTAAAAGATCATGAGTCTAAACAACCTTCCATAGGGGCTGGATAAATAGATAAAGATTATTTATATTGAAAAACTAAGGAAAAAATAATAACAAAAGATCATCAAAATCTAAAATATCTAGACTGGAAATGTCAGGCAAACTCTCGAAGCATTGCATATTATTATAGGAAAGCACTTTTTCCTGGGGCGCCTGGGTGGCTCAGTTGTTAAGCGTCTGCCTTCAGCTCAGGTCATGATCCCAGGGTCCTGGGATCGAGCCCCGCATCGGGCTCCCTGCTCATCAGGAAGCCTGCTTCTCCCTCTCCCACTTCTCCCCACCCCCCGCTTGTGTTCCCTCTCTCGCTGCGTCTCTCTCTGTCAAATAAATAAATAAAATCTTAAAAAAAAGGAAGGCACTTTTCTTCATTGTTTCAACAACACCTTGCTCAGACACTCTTACTTGTGTTCCAGCTATAGTGTCAGTTTTCCCAATCTGTCTCCACCATCAGTCTGTGAATTCCTCGAGAGCTGGAAGCATGTTGCTTTGTTTCCTCCATGCGTGGCACAGAATCCAGCACACGGTTTGTGCTGAATCAATGCTTACTGAGCAAATGCATGAATGAAGGGCAGTAAGCAGAGTGCTGAATGAGTGCACACCCTGTGACATGTTAATATCGTACAGACGCAAGCAAAAAAAAAAAAAAAGGCATTTTACATTTTGCAATGATTATAAAGAAGACACAACTCATTATTTCCAAGAATATACACAGGCTCAAAATAGAAACAGTTCAGAAAGGATTTAAATAAGTTAATGGCTGATGGTTCCCCATGGATTATTTGAAGGAAGCTAGGAAAGGAAAAGATAAAACATGTAACAAAGGCGTGTGTATCCAGAGAGCTGAACAAAGGCGATGGTGCCAGGTATGCAGAAGCTATCCAGTAAGACTCTTGTCACCTTCCCTTGTGGGTTACAGGGCAAACAGTCCTGGATCAACTGGAGGCTGTTGCTGTAAAGACGCTTCTCTGGAAAGGCTGCTGTTTTACACTGGCGAGGAGCGGTGGCTCTCAGAGGCCCTGGCTCTTGCGTTTAGTGAGGTACCGCCTGCCTCCGTGGAACTTGAACTAGCGGAGTCGGCCGGATCCGAGTGTGGCTTGGAGCAGCTGACAGAGAGCTGGGGTGTGCTTAGCCACCTCTCCATGTCCTCCACATCAGTCTCCCTGAGCACGACTTCTTTCTCCCCAGGTCCCTTGAATCCGTCTGAATCTCCCCCTGCCCTGAGCCCCAGTCCCACAGTGTCAATTCCTGGATGACAAACAGTTGTGTTTGCTTTTCTGCTCTCGGCCATGTGGCTGTCAAGATGAGAGCCCTTACTAAAGACCCTTTTTTTTTTTTTTTTTACCAAACCCCCAGCTCCTGGAGGGTGACAGTGGTCATTTAATTTCTCTGCCTTAGATCAGAGGCCCCTTATAAACCGGTGCCATGGCATCTCTTGCTCTTCAGGGTCCCATTTCCCATGCGGTGGCCTTCTTCCCGTCCTCCCCTCCAGTGTTCTTGTCCAGATCCCCCGCCGTCTCCAAGGCCCTCCTCACTGCTTAGGGGAACTTCCACGAAGAAATCTGCCATTCCTCAGCAACCTCTCAACCGTACAAATGTGTGTCTTTACACTGATAGTCCAATTTATGAATTAAGAGTGTTATTGGTATCACAATTGGATTTTTTGCTTTATAAAAGAATTTTTCACAGAATTCTTCAAACTGTTCTTTTTTTAAGATTTATTTATTTTAGAGAGAGGGAGAGAGTGAGGACATGTGCAGGAGCAGAGGGGAGGGGAGGGGCAGAGGCAGAGGGAGAGAAGCAGACTCCCCGCTGAGCGAGGAGCCCAAACAGGGGGCTCCATCTCACAACCTAGACATCTTGACCTGAGCCGAAATCAAGAGTCTGACGCTTAACCAACTGAGCCACCCAAGCACCCCACAAATTGTTCTCTTAAAGTCGCATTTAAACAACAATTTAATTTACAGGAAGTAGATTTATACATATATATTCTCATTATATTCTCATGTCCTCATGGACAATGGTTTTTTAAAAAATTCCCGTGTGCCTGGCATCTTGCTTCATACAGAGTTAGGCAATAAACAGTTGCCAAGTGAACGAATGAACAAAAGTCAAGGCAAGGAAGAACAATTTGTTTTATTTTCTTCAATAGGAACAGAGCCATGCACAGAACTGGTCACAATTAATGCTTTGGGGGGAAATCTGACTAACAATTGATAAGGGCTGAATTTACAAAGGTGTGAATTTACAAAGGAACCTTGATTCATCTCATTTCTCTTCCCTCTGTATCTACCTGGTAGGCTGAGGGCCAGGAGGTATTTTTATGTAGCAGCATATCATAAGGGGATTCTGTGTCACGATGATCAAGTTTGACATCGGTGGTTAATAACACGTCAGATCTTGTCAGTTTTGTTTATGGGCCTATTTCTCAGGGGTACACAATGAAAATGATGAAAAATGACTTTAATTAGGATCCCAAGGTAAAATGCTTGTTTGATGCCTAGAAGAACTGTGAACAGTAGACATGCATGAGTCTTTATTACCACCCCCCTCTTGATTTCCTTTCATTTAATTCAAGTCCCAATAATGCACTAGAGGAATTCGTGGGGATAATATTACATTTGGAGGGCGCCTGGGTGGCTCAGTCATTAAGCGTCTGCCTTCGGCTCAGGTCATGATCCCAGGGTCCTGGGATCGAGCCCCACATCGGGTTCCTTGCTCGGCGGGAAGCCTGCTTCTCCCTCTCCCACTCCCCCTGCTTGTGTTCCTTCTCTCACTGTGTCTCTCTCTGTCAAATAAATAAATAAAATCTTAAAAAAAATACTACATTTGGAAATTGGAGAGATTCTAAAGCATGTATTTGGGTTGGTATGCAGCTTAGAATAAAAAACTACCCCCATAATTAGCCTAACAATATTTGTGTATTAACTTGGGAATCCAGGAAGGGGACACAATGCATTTCTGTGTATTTCAAATGCAGAAGAAATTCTCATCCAAATTAATTAACCACAGATGATCCCAGAAGCTGAGAAAAGAATTAACAAGAGTGGTAACTGAGCTGAATCTTAGAGATGACAATATCTAACAAAGCAGTATGTCCTTAACAAGATTCAAGGTCTCCGGACAAGTGAACAAATATTTTACTGTATTTAGTGCATGCTAGTAGGAGATATCATTAGTGTTGGGCCATCATTTGTGAGCTACTTACTTGAGATCTAGTTGGCACCTCCAGGTGTGGCTGAATTACCCGTTACCTTCCCTGGAGTCCCAGGCATTGTTGATTCATGCTGCTGGGTCATAGGGCTGCCATTGATCATGGCCCAGCCTCCCCCACTCCCGCCTCCTTTTCCTCCACTTCAGGCTTTTCCTAATCCTTGGTCTGAAGGTCAGTCTCCAGTCCAGAAGCACTATCTAAACGCTTTCACAGACAAATTTACGGCCAACATCAGATATGTTTCTCAGTGAGCTCTCAAAGTAGGCCTGCAACAGAAATGGGGGAAATACCCGCCCAGAAAACATTAGTCATTCACAGGAATAAACAAAAAAAGAAGAAAGGCTAATCAGCAAGTTAGTTAACAAGTACTTACTGCTCACAGAATCTAGGGTATTGTATTAGACTAGAACCAGGGGGAATGGATATACTTGTTTATCCCTGGGTCTCTAAAGTGATTTTATTTACTCTCACAAGTGACTACAGTGCTAACAAAAAACAGTGACACCCACACCCACACACTCACACAGGTATATTACATTTTTCTCCTATCATCAGGAAAGAAAACAGTCAATGTCCTAAAAGTGCACAAGACAAATATGTACCATGTAAGAAAATAATTATAGTTGTTTGCATCCTGGAAACATCGAGATCTCTTGTTTTATCACAACTCCATCCTTCCCCCCTAAATATAATATAGTTTTTCAGGGGCACCTGGGTGGCTCAGCCAGTTAAGCGTCTGCCTTCTGCTCAGGTTATGATCCCGGGGTCCTGGGATCAAGCCGCGCGTTGGGCTCCCTGCTCAGTGGGGAATCTGCTTCTCCCTCTCCCTCTGGCCCCGTGCTCTCTCTCTCTCTCAAATAAATAAATAAATAAAATTAAAAAAAAATAATATAGTTGTCATGAAATACATCATGTCTTTTTACTTACTTTAAATGGGCTAAAGATTCATTTTTGCATGGTTTGCATACATTGCTTTCAGAGTTCTAAAAGGATCTTGATGAAACAGATATAAATGTATGAATTTGCATAGTTATAAATATATGAATGCTTGTTCATCTTTTCTGTTCTCATTTCCCCTATGTTGTATTTTCCTCATCTGCCTGTTTTTAATTCTCTTTCTTGTTCTATGGGATTGGATGTATTTATAATGTACCTAAAATTCTTTCCGGACCAAAGCATGATTTTCATAAAATAATAAACAGACTTATTCAGGACGTGGTGACAACTAACATTAGTGTTTCCAAAAGTTTAAAGTAAAAATGGATTCCAACATATATACCAGAAAATACTTTAAATAACATCTCTCCCATAAAACTAAGTATGAATGTTTAGAGAAGTGAACCACAGATGCAGCATCGAACCTAGTAAAGAAGGAAGCAAATTAAATTCCTTCTCAATCTAAGTGGAACATTCAAGAGGTTATTCTTAGATCTGCACACATTAATTTAAATAGAACCCTTACTCTGGGCAACTTTATCCTCCAAACTCTGTTCTTTTCATTGACCTCTAGTGTCATTTTTCCTATTTCCCTGATGCATTTGATGCCCACCTATTTTTATGCATTTTAAAGCACTATCCTATATGGAGGGATTGCTCTAAAAACTGTCTTTGGAACCTTGGAATATTTCCATGGTTTCTCCTTCTGGGTCCTTAATCAGAAGACCTATTTCTAGGCATTGGGCTGTGACAGTGTCTGGTGTAAAGACATCTGGGTGTCTTCCTTCCATGTTCTTATGTTTGGGAAGTGGTTGATGAGTGGAGTTGTTTTGTGGGGAAGCAGCCTTCAATGGACACCCCACAGAAGGACTGAGCAGGGCCCTCTGGGAAGCAGTTTGCCAAGGGAGACCAAAGGTAGGGTCTCCTCTGTTCTACCCCCTGCTGCCCAAAGGGTGACCCAGGCGCACCTTCAGCGGTGTGTTTTTCCCTGGCACCTTTGGAGGTGGGGAGATGGCAGGCAGCTTGGGTGCAGCTCATCTCTCTAACTCACTGCTACGACCCTGGAGATACATCCAGTTGGCTCCTAGGAGCTAGAAGATGTACCTCCCTCTCATTTTTGTATAAGAAAATAATCACATATTATTGTTACGCTATTATTTTTTTAAGTTTTTATTTGAATTTCAGTTAGTTAACACACAGTGTAATATTAGTTTCAGGTGTACAATATGGTGATTCAACGTTTCCGGACAGCACCCGGTGCTCATCACAACAGTGCTCTCCTTCATCCCCATCACCTGTTTCCCCCATCCCCACCCCCTCCTCCCTTCTGGTAACCAGCAGTTTGTTCTGTATTGTTAAGAGTCTGTTTTTTGGTTTGCAGCACTCTCTCTCTTTTTTTTCCCTTTGTTCATTTGTTTTGTTTCTTAAATTCCACACATGAGTGAAATCATCTGGTATTTGTCTTTCTCTGACTGACTTATTTCGCTTAGCATAATACTCTAGCTCCACCCATGTTGTTACAAATGGCAAGATTTTTCCTTTATGGCCAAATAATATTCCATTGTATCTACATATGTACACCACATCTTCTTTATCCATACCTCAGTCAACACTTGGGCTGTTTTCATAATTTGGCTATTGTAGTTAATGCTGCTATAAAACATCAGGGTGCATGTGTCCCTTTCAATTAGTAATTTTGTATTCTTGGGGTAAATACCTAGTAGTGCAATTACTGGGTGGTAGGGTAGCTCTATTTTTAACTTTTTGAGGAACCTCCATACTGTTCTCCAGAGTGGCTGCACCAGTTTGCATTCCCACCAACAGTACTGCAATTCTATTATCAAAGAAATGGCAAAGGAGGAGAGTCTTTTCCTTTTGCTTCACGGTGGTTTGTTGCTGCCCACAGTAGCACATGCTGTGAAGGAGACTGGGCTGTAGGCTATAGCAGGGCTTTGGGAGAGAGGGATTAGCATCCTAGCTCCACCGTGTAATGTGCTGCGAGCCGTTGGCAAGGAAATTGACCTCTTGGATCCTCTTTTGAATCTGTACAATGGTTAGTGGTAGTGATGACAAAGAGATAATGTGGGTAGAGGGCTAGCAGGGTGCCTTGGTAACCATTAGCCTTCCCCCACTCACATCCTACTTCCCTTTGTAGGGAAAGAATGAATTACAAATGAGTACCAAGAATTAGAAAGCAACATTAGTCCTATAATCAAGCAACCACAGCTTTCAAAGGATATGCTGCAGGGCTATCCTCCTGAAGGCCAGTGGCTTCAGTGAGGAATTATTAAATAGCTAGCCCTGTGATCAGCAGCCCCTGAGGTAGGTATTATTACGCATGTTTACAACTGGGGAGACCAGAGTCGGAGATGAAGTGTCCTGCCCAGGTGATGCATTTAGAACTCAGTTTGACATCAGTATGTGCTTGCTGACCATCCAGCAACACTGT
Source organism: Callorhinus ursinus (assembly GCF_003265705.2). NCBI lineage: Eukaryota > Metazoa > Chordata > Mammalia > Carnivora > Otariidae > Callorhinus > Callorhinus ursinus. Next base: position 71,497,220 of record NW_027397069.1, read on the forward strand.
CAGACCCTCTGAACCTCTGTGCTCATTAAATCAGTACACAACTTCCTCTGCCCACTCTAAAAATGACTGAAAACATAGACTACTCTTTGTTTGATGAGAAAACAAACTCAGAAAGGCACCCATATGCCCATATACTTAATTGGACCTAAAACCCAACAGAAAACCTGGACTTCGTCTTAGTTGGTTCCGTTAGGGAATTCATGGCATTTCCCTACTCTCTGGGCTTCCAGCATCTACCTTTCTAAATAGCTGTATTTTTCTTTATAGCAATAATAACTGCCTGACTTTTATTTGTTTGTAGTCTGTTCTGCACTCGAAGCTTGGCTCCCAGGGCAGGGACCTAAGCTGTTTCCTTGTCAGTGGTCTCCCCAGCACCCACCACCCACCAGTAGAGGATTTGTGGAATGAGTGGATTTCTGGAGTCTAACCACCTGCAATTGCTGAGGGGTAATGAGTACAGGTCACCTCTTTCAGCTAACAAGGGAGTTTTCTGTAGCACTTAAACACAGAGGAGTACATCTGGTCATGAGAGCACCATGGCAGGCTATTTGCTGGTAGAGTGTTAGGCAGAAGAACCTTTGCATCCATTCAGATCACCTTACTCAGGTACCATAAGTCGTAGACTGGATTTGAATTCCCGGATGTGCGTTAGTGATGATTCTTATGGTGGAAATTTCGGGGAGGAAAGAGAGACCGTTCTGGAGAGTTGCTTGTTCTGTCTGGGGGTAAGAGCTCAGCACCAGTGGCTTCTACTGCTTCTCAGACTGTCCCTGCCCCCTAAGTGAACTTCCTTAGGCCCGTCATTTTTCTTACCCTATTTTTATTTTCTGAAAATGTGTTCCCATTAACAACCTGTTTATAAATCAGAAAATCTGGGTTTTGGGGAATGGTGGAGGGCTGTGCCAATCAATTATGATGCAGTTCAACAGAATCAATGCAATTAGCGAGGTCTGTACATATAAAATTTCAACGGCTCTCTTTAGTATGAAGAACACGCAGTTCAAATCATCCTTTAAAAAATCCTTGGCCAAAAAAACCCACAAAAACCCAATTAGTCTAATACTATAATTAGGACCAAGAAATTTAGTCAGGACCTTCTTGAAATTTCCTTTGCTCAGTTCAGGCTCTGAGAAATGTTGAGTGTGTGTGTCTGTGTGTGTGCGTACAAGAGCGTGCGACTGGTGAAATAGGAATCCTATGTTTGCTTATCTATTTATGTTGCCATTTATTTCACCACCCTCTTCCTCTCGCAGCCTTTCCTTCCAAATCAAATCTTCCCACTTCCTTCCCTCGGCTTCCTCAACCCTGAGGATTCAAAAGAGATGGAGAGTGACTCCGCCCTCTTATGAATATGCAACCAGCGAGGGGCGGGGAGGGAGCTCGGGAGAAAAGCCCTGCGAGGAAATTCAACCTGGGCCGCCCGAAACGGGCTCCAGCCGGCTGCGCCCACCCTCCGCCCGGGTCTTCAGGGACCGGGACGCACTAGCACAGCCTGGGGACTGGGAAGCCCAGCTCGGCCCCGAGGAGGAGCCGGTGGACTTGGTCCTCGCGTGGGAGATGTGGCATCTGAGCAGCCCCTCAGAGCCCATGTGAACTCTGGCCAGAAAGGCCACCGCCGGCCGGAATAACCGTCTCCCGACCGCGGGGCCCTATGTCCCCGCCCTTTGTGGTGCAAATGAGGAGCGCGCAGGGGCCCTGGGGACGGCGCTCGTCCGGGACGAAGTTTGCCCTTTGCCTCTCCGAGACTTCCTTCACACTTTGAGCGCGGCGCGGGATAGTCAAATCCCTCCGGGGATCCCCCTGCCTACGTGGAGGAATGCTGAGGAAGGTAAGTGGGTTTTCTTTGCCGATTGTCACCTCTCCCTCACGTTTGGAGGAGGGACCACCAGGCAGCAGGTGGCTGGAATCCTGTGCCCGTGGAACATTTTTTCGGAAACAAGGTTGAGAGAAGGCGGTGATTAGCGGCTCTGGGTAAAAGACCGGGCAGAGCTGTTGGAGAGTGAAGGTTTGAAAAGTTGCCGCGACCCAGCAGGTGCAGGGGGCGAGCGCTGTGAGCTGTTCCCCTCGCGGCCAGAGCACAAAGCCCGCGCGCCGGCGCTGCGGCGTTGCCATGGCAGCGGGGGAGGGGCCGAGCCGAGGTGTGCCTGGGTTGCCGGGCGACGGAGGGGTGCGGGAGAGGGGGACTCAAAATCTTTGAGAACTTTTCCCCAAGATGAGCCAACTCTTGTCTCACAGGATCCTTAACCCAAGTGTATTGGTCAACACTTGTCCTTTGGTAAGCGAATCAGGCTACCACCTGCTTAATGCTATCATACTCTGCTTTCGAAATACTGGATTGTGGTCTGATGGAAGACATGAAAAGGTTAGAAGATAATTTCTAAAGTAATAACAAAAATATTCTGTTTCCTCGTTTTCTGTATAGCATCTGCTGAGGGATATTCCTTAATTATCGTCATTTAAAAAAAATAAAATACAGAACCAGGTTTGGGTCCATGCAAATGAATTGGCCTTCAACCTTCCAATATATTAACCAAAATCTTTGCAAAATAAAAGCACATACAGTAGGTAGCAGGCACAGTGTGAAACATTCAGACAGTTGCATCTTAAAATGTTTTACAAAGACACGAATTTCACAAAGCATGGGAGAGAATGTTATTTTTTTTTCACTAGGTATTTTCCTACATGTAAATGTGCCAGATAATTTTGGCTTATTATCTCAAAGATTATTTGTTTTAGCCATACATACACTGCAGAAAAAAAATATTGGTGGAAAGGAATTTGAATTATCTTTTTTAGAGTAGTGATTGGCAGCTACAGTAGTATTTTACGCCCCCTCCTTCCCATTTATCCTATTATAGCTAAAGCTATCTTTTGGTGTTTTTAGTTTCTCAGATTTTGATTGTGTTCATTGAAGACACTGATCTGTTAACAGTTCTTAAGCTGTGTTCCACATACTGGTTTATTTCTTTCTCTGCCTCCAATTTATTTATTTGTTATTTATTTATATATTTATTTATTTTTGAGAGAGAGCCTGGGCGCCTGGTGGGGAGGGGCAGAAGGATGGAGGGAGAGGGAGGGAGAGAATCTCAAGCAGGCTCCATGCTCAGGGCAGAGCCCCACATGGGGCTCAATCTCAGGACCCTGAGATTCTGACCTGACCCGAAATCAGGAGATGGTCGCTTACGCGACTAAGCCACCCGGGCGCCCCTCTCTGCCTCCAATTTAAAATTGTCTATGTGTTATTTATTCATGTATGTATTTTATCAACTGTTTATTAGGCTTTGCTACGTGCTGTGTACCAGAGCCAGACTTGGGATTAAGTGGAGAGACATACAAAGTTGAGTTAGAAAAATACACAGTTTAGGGAGAGGAAAAGGCTAGGAAGCAGTTATAATCCACTATGATACATTCTCATTTAGAAATCATACCCAAGGTATCCCCTGCTGCTGACCAGGAAAGGTACACTCATCGCAGTTGAGCTTTGTGCTTCATCTATGCCATCACCTTTGCCCTTCCAAAGCAGTCATTATTCATGGACCAATTTAAACTATGAGGAAGGTGAGACTAGAAAAGTTCAGTAATTTGCCTTAGATCTTTTTTTTTTTAAGATTTTATTTATTTATTTGACAGAGAGACACAGTAAGAGAGAGAACACAAGCAGGGGGAGTGGGAGAGGGAGAAGCAGGCTTCCCGCGGAGCAGGGAGTCTGACACAGGGCTTGATGCGGGGCTCGATGCGGGGCTCGATCCCAGGGCCCTGAGATCATGACCTAAGCAGAAGGCAGACGCTTAACGACTGAGCCACCCAGGCGCCCCTAATTGCCATAGTTCCTACAGTGACTAATCGGTAAAGTCAGGATCTAAACCCAAATGTGATTGCTATGACATGCTGCATTAAATTCTTTATCCCTATGTCCCTACCAAATTACCATATTTTGATCATTCTTAATAGTGTAAATTTCTAAAAATAGTTATGTGGTTTTCTTTTTCGTTGAGATGTTTTCAAAGTCAGATATTTCTAAAGTCAAATATCAATTGCATTTCTGAAGAGTATATGTTTTTCCTACTAGAATGTTGCTCTTGTCAATTATCTTTTTTTCAGGGGTTCCTAAGGAGCTACTGAAAAATGAAGAATTTGATTATTCAAGTCAAGTTTTAAGATTAGAGATACTTGTATATTAAAGCATTCTATTTTATAAATGATTATAGAATTAGATTTGTTTAAAGATAAGTATACTACTTAGCATTCAGATTTTTATTACCTTTCTTAATTTTATAATTTTTTTTCTTAAAGATTTTATTTATTTATTTGTCAGAGAGAGAGCCCAAGCAGGGGGAGTGGCAGGCAGAGCATGCAGAACAGGCAGAGGGAGAAGCAGGCTCGCTACTGAGCAAGGAGCCGGATGTGGGACTCGATCCCAGGAACCTGGGATTATGATCCGAGGCAAAGGCAGTTGCTTAACCAAACTGAGCCACCCAGGTGTCCCTACCTTTCTTAATTTTAAATCTTTTTAATCAGATTTGTTAGCTTCTGCTGGCAGTGACTTTAGTACACGATAGCTGGGAATTGCTACCTGGGGAGTTGTCCTAGAGAGTTCAGGTATGAACCTGATTTGACCTGATCAGAGCCCTGAAAACCACTGTGAACTGATTTTATAAGTGTTTTTTACTGTGAAAAAATTTTTTTTCTAAAAAAATTTTTTTCTAAATAGATTACAGGATCCCTGAAGGCAAGAAGCAGGTCTTTTGTGTCTTTAAAACCCATCTCTTAATATCAAGTACAACATTCTTCATAAATATTAAGTGGCAGGAGTAACAAAAGTAAACTTTATTAGGCCAATGAAATATAGAGTAGAAATAATCCTTTAAAATACATAATACTGAGAGTCACAGAAGTTCTAATCATTTGCTGATTGGTTTTTTTCATACTATACTACAAACTAATAGGTAGTACCTATTTTACAAATAGAAAAACTGAGCCATGGCGATTAGTATAGAAAGTATTTTCCAATGTTTTATCTTAACTGAACCTCCCAACCACCATGCAATAATTCCCATCACTATTTTTTTAATATATGAAAACATAGAAGCTCAGAGAAGTTGGGTGAAGTTGCCAGAGTCAGCCAGAGAGGGAGAGGCATATCTGATAATGATGTCAAGTGATTTTGTGCACTGTAACCTTGCAAACCAGATGCACCTGGGAGCTGGGGGCGCCTGAGCCTCCAGACAGACCGGGGGGTGGCTGGGCGCAAGATGCCTTCTTTCTGTCTCACCTTCCACCTCTGTTTAGGCAAAAGGGGAGAGACCCTCTTTTAAAAGACAAGTACAGGGGCGCCTGGGTGGCTCAGTCAGTTTTAGCATCTGCCTTTGGCTCAGGTCATGATCCTAGGGTCCTAGGATTGAGTCCCACGTCAGACTTCCTGCGCAGTGGGGAGCCTGCTTCTCCCTCTTCTTCCATCCCTCCCCCTGCTCATGCGCTCTCTCACAAATACATACATACATACATACATAAGTCTTAAAAAAACAACAACAAAAAATAAAAGACAAATACAGACAGAGGCAGGGCAGAAGCAAGGAAGACATGCTCCGTGGAGCAAAAGAAAGTGAGGGGTAAAACAGTGAAATGAAGTTAGTTAAAAGAAGGAGCCAGTGTTCACAGGTGGTAGTGAGGAGACCGAGGTAGGTGTATTAGTTTGCTATGATTGCTGTAATGAATGACCACAGACTGGCCGATTGAAACAACAGACATTTACTGTCTTGTCGTTTTGGAGTCTGCAAGTCTGAGGTCAGGGTGTCAGCGGGGTTGTTTTCTTCTGACACCCCTCCTTAGTTTGTATATGGCTATCTTTTGCTGTTTCCTCACATGGTCTTCCTCTGTGTATGTCTGTCTGTGTCCTAATCTCTTCTTATGACACCTGCCCTGTTGGATTAGAGCCCACCCATATGGCCTCATTTTACCTTAGTTGCCTCTTTCAAGACCCTATCTCCACATACAGTCACATTCTGAGACACTGGAGGATTAGAACGTCAGCATATGAATTTTAAGGAACTCAATTCAGTCCATAATAGAAATAAGAAAAGTGAACCTGATCTATAATTCTGAAGACATGGCCTGTTTCAACTGCTTTATTCCTGTTCGTATACTCTCCTGGCACAAATAAATGTTGGAGCAAGTTGTGACAATTTTTTTTTACATCAGTATATTCCACTGGATGTATAAAGAAAAAAAAGAGATTCAGAACTGAATTCTTCTATATTTAGCTTGCTTCATACTTTATTTTCACTCTCATCTCTGGAGGGCCAGCTTCAAGCCTTGTCAAGTTTTGACAAGGGCAGATGAAGCGGATGAGGGTCCCATTGCCAGCCACGTCTAACCTCTCTCTGTCTTTTTTGAGCTGTGGAGTGCGTACAGTTTGCGTCCTATGCACTCTCTGTGTAATGTGATATATCTAGTAAAAATGAACTCACAATACTGAGAAGACAGTGAAGCATAGATTTTACAAGCCTCACAGCTGTGGAGATAAGCTAGGGGGACCTATCGGAATGGCATTTTCCAGCTTATTTCTACAGGATGGATTCAGCGTAGTACTCCAGAGCGTGAAAGGTAGCCAGGAGAATTTGAAAGTTTTCCCTGAGGCATTGAGCAGCTAACAAGGTTATAATTAGAATGTGTTGCAAGGACTCAAATTATTAAAATGCTGTGGTCATAGAGTAACAGGGACAAGAGGGAAGCCTGGGAGTCTTGTGGCGAGTGCCTTGCTCAAAGCACAGAAACTGCTTTGTAAAGATAGGAATCAGGGCTGGGTTTTAAGACGGCCAAAGAAGATTCCAGAGTCTTCTGCAATAAAAGTTTCTGTATCTACCCAATCATCGGAAATCTCAAAGTACTCTTGTTTCCTTGACTTCCTTCATTATTTCGTGTTCTGCCTTCAGAAAAGGTGAAACATACCTGTCTACTTTTCTTCATGCAGTATCTTGTGATTTGCTAAAAGAGTTTTAATAGGTCACTTCTCGGCCCTTTTCTGTAAGTTGGACTGAAACTCTGTCCATTGTTTTAGGGATCTGTTTCTATTAGTCCCACACATGCTACCCCTCACCATCTGGAATGGTGGAGTTCTTATTTATGTCTTCATGGCACCTCCCTGACTCGTTCCCCTTTGGGGACCATCCTATTTACGTCAAGTGTGAGGCCCCAGACTGTGTTCTGAAATATCCCTACTGAAGAATATGCATCCAATATACTTGGTGGAGCTTTTTCAAGAAATACCAGAAGCTTTCGAAATGTACTCTTTGGCTGTGATCCAGTAGCTTTCCATTCCATGATGGGTGGTTTCAGAAACAGGTTCTTCTGTGGAATAGCTATTGTTATCCAGCCAAAAAAAGAGTGCCTATTTCTCAGAGCTATGCATACTTAATTAGTAAAAGGATCGATGCCAGTGCCTGGAATTTGAAAAGTCAGCTTTGAAAGTTTGTGTAAGTCCCTGAAGGGCCAAACTATGTATTTCTCCTTGTGATATGAGCCAGACATTGGTCTAAGTGGTCAGTTGTGCAAATCGGCTGACACAGGGCCAGGAGGTGGGTTGGCCTGCTCCAGAGCTGCTTCTATAACACCTTTTCATTAAAAGCTTGCCTCAGAGGCACTCCCCTCAAATTAGGAGCAAAGAGCCAAAGACATATGTGTAAAGAGTGAGGAAAAACTACCGTCCGTGGCTGTTTAAACTTCCCCAGATTTCGTGGCGCCTGGTGGCTCAGGCGGTTAAGCGTCTGCCTTCGGCTCAGGTCATGATCTCAGGGTCCTGGGATGGAGCCCCGCATCGGGCTCCCTGCTCATCGGGGTCTGCTTCTCCCCCTCCCCTTCCCCCTCCCCCTGCTTGTGCTCTCTCTGTCTCTCTCAAATAAATAAATAAAATCCTAAAATAAAATAAAATAAACGTCCCCAGATTTTGGTACCATGAAATACCTTTCATTCCCCTGTGTTACTGAAGAAAATCATGACCTTGAAGTGTCTGGAAAGTTCCCAGGCAGTCAACAAGTATTTATCAATCACTTACTATCTACTCAGCCCTGACAGGGCATAAGAAATATGTCATGAGCTTTCTCCTCAAGTAGCTGATACTAGAGTTCTGGGTAAAAGGCATGAAAATATGAAAGTCTGTTGCGTGCGCTCCTGGACATACGGCAGCCCCAGGAATGACTGCTCCAGGTGGAGCTTGGGGGCCAGAGAACTACATCTTCCTTTCTCTCTGTGGCTTTGCGGATGCCTGTCTCCTTCAAGTTCTCCTCTCCCAGCCCCCTAAGCCCAGGCCCTTTCCGGCTTTTCAGAGTCTTGCTTCAATCTGGTAAGGATGCTTCAAGAAATCCTATCTTTGAATGTGTTTACATCAGGGTGAATCTGGCCATAGGATTTAAGCCTTTATACTCCTGGAGGAAATGCATCACCATTTGAAGGAAATAAAAGAAGGGGCTAGGTTGAAGGAGCAGGAGAGAGAACCATTTCAATCTTTTTCCTCACTGATAGTAGTTGTAAATCCTTGGCAAGGCATAAAAAGACTGCCTGAGTTTACATACCTTTTAAGGACGGAAAGATATGTCAGCAGTGACATATGACTAAGAGACTGTGTTACGGGCAACAGCAGGGCAGAGAGGAGAAAAACACTGGTCCAGAACCCAAGATGGTGACCAAAGATAGGGCAGCAGCAAGTGGCCATTATCCCAAGACTGGGAAGAAAACAAACATGGCAACTGGGAAGCCAGCTTAGGATACAGAAGTGCCCCGTGGGGTTATCCTCCAGAAGCCTCAGGCTCCAAACTCCTTACCCGCTGGAATCCAGCTCCTCCCTTCCTGATGATCAGCAGGGATTTGGAGCTAGAGGGGTCCCCAGCAGGGAGTGTTGATGCCATTGTTCCTCGCATTTCAAGGTGGAATAATAAATTCAGTTCAGTGTTAGATTTGCAGGTGGTTTTGTTTGTTTGTTATGCACACTTCCTCATGTGCATGCTTTCGGTATTTGGGGCCGGCTCAGGGACATAGTCATTGTATATCTATTGCTAAGGAAAATACATGCCAAATTCCAAACAAGTGAGATGTATTTTTATTGCACAGTGTTTGTGGCATGAAGATTAGTGCAACAAGAATTTTATTTGGATGGCCAAGACTCCATCTCACATCCATTTGGATGTGAGAGCAAAGAGCATTAGCGGAGGGTTGGGAGATGTGCATGTTAAGTCTTGTGTCTAATACCAATTAAGAAATGTTTAGCAAGCCAAATTCCCAGAGGTTACATTTTGTTATCTGCAAGAGGAAGGACTTGGTTAGATCATTTCAAAGGCTCTTTACTGTCTGGAATTCTGCTCTTTCTAAAAGGCAGCCTGAAATGGAATGTGTTTTCTCTAAGAATTCCAAGTGCTTGTCAACGATCAATCCTTTTGCCTTCCATCTGTAGGTTTTCCAGTGACCCTATGGGACTGTAATGGTCAATGATAACGTTACCAACCTGTTTTCATGCATACGGTTGGGAAAGTCTTTCCAGGAAAAGTTTTAGAGGTGAGAAGTTACTAGCTTTTCTTAATTCATTCTTTCAGTTCATGGCTTTGTAAAACTAGCATTGTCTTCAGATGCTCCTGGCTTCCATGTCTTGGCTGTGAGATCTCAGCCTTGAGAAGCCATCAGGCCATTCAGCGGTCATAGTGCCATTAAATGTCACAATCATTTGAGGCTGTTCTTGTTGTTATTATATTACACCTCAAGTAGAATAGCTCAGGATGCATCCTCAACCCAAATGCCTGTCATTTCTTTTGATTGAGAACACATAAGGATGTCCCTGGGCAGTCAATTGCGGCAATACAGAGTGAAGCACAATTATCATTTAGTGTAGAATATGTAATAGTGTAAATTTTGACACATTTACAAATAGTGTAAAATATGAAGCATAACGTGGAATTTTGAAAAGTCTTAAATTTTGGTATTTTAATTTCTATTTTAAATGAACTCGTAGATCAAACCTCAAGGGGGAAAAGAAGGAAGAAAGAACACGTTTTTCCCATCTAGCTCTTAAGTATGTATGTGACTTGAAAGCTAGGAAGCACAGGACTTATAAGATACCCACATTTTTAGTGGGATGGAAGATAGCTGGAGTAATGTGAAAATGAACAGTTCCTCTGGTTGTGGGAATATATTCTCTGGAGAGAAGTGTAAGCGCTTTTAGAATTAAATATATTAATCACTGGCAGCTCTGGGAATCTGCCCAAACAAATCATTGTCCCAGCAATGTTTGCGTTCAGCCAACTTGAGCCGTCAACCACTGAATTAGGTACTTTTTTCCCCCTAAAAGACATGATTTAGCCAGTAAGAATTTGGTTATGCAATTAAATGTTCACCAATTAGGAGGTAAAAGCCCTGGATTTAGAAAAGTTTGGTATTTTAATGATCCAAAGTATAAATAGTTTCTACCCCCACAATAAATAACCGATGTAAAAATTTTAATTTCAAATTGGCCAGTCTTCAAAGCCACACTGCAAGCCATACACTAAGGTATTGAGGATAATAAAAAAAACTAGAATGCCACTAGCAGTGAGAAACTTTAAAAAAAAAAAAAAAGAAAAGAAAAGAAAAAGAAGGGCAAAGTCTTTTAGAAAATGACTTAAGATTCTTTTCCTGTTAAGTATGAGAAAAAGGAAAGAATTTTCTGAGAATGTTGACCAATGATAGCGCTTCTTGTAGAAACTGTATTTCTTACTGGAACTCTAATCAGAAGTTTAGGAGTCACTTTGCCTCTTGTAAAGACAAAAGGAGACAATGTTATCAAGATTTGATGAGTATTATACCTGCAGAGTTTAATCGCAGGCACTTTGTTCTAGTTATGACGAGATGGGTTTAGGAAAGGGAAGACACAGCAGAAGTCCCCAACAGCTGAATGGAAGGCACCAGAGCAGGACAGGGACAATGTTTCCCAGTGTCCTTGCTTGGTTCTTTCTTTGGGGAAGGGCCTTCTGGAGTTGTCACTGGGATCCGGTTTATGAAAACAGCTTATGAGAGGGTGAGAAAGATTTAGCCCAAGTAGCTGGGCTAAAAAGGCTGTATGTGAATTAGACAGATGATAGAAAACAACATCCTTCATTGATATTGTTATTCAAGTAGTTTCATATTAAAAATCAGTGTTCTTGATAGTTTAATTTGCTAATTGAACAAAAAGGTATGTCCCGCTAGTTTACTAAAAATCTATTTTAAAATACTGCTTATTTAAAACATGGGTTTTTGTAGTGGGAAAGATGGCAGTTTGTAGGAAAGCATGAAAAACCCATTTTTTAAAATTAAGTCTATTAATTTAAAAAAAATGTGTTAATTTTTAAAAATATGTAACTTATGTATGTGCTGTGAAATTAGAGGGTAGAAAACAGCACCTACTGAAAAGTCGCCTCCTCTCCCCTCCCGCCTGCCAGCCCGCTAACACTTCCACATCGGCCAGCTCCCTTCCATGTCTTCAGACAAAGTCTGGAACTGTGTAAGTGAATATATTTTCTTCTATCCCCTCCCTGTTTGTTACACAAGTGATGACACTGTCTGCATGCTATCTGGATCTTTCATTTTTACTTCATGATACACTTTGGAGATTATTCCTTATCAGCATATAAAGCAATTCTTCATTGTTTTTTACTGTGGTAAAATATATATAACATGAAATTTACTATTTAAAAGTGTACAGTTCAGTGGCATTAAGTTGTGCAATCGTCACTATCATCCATCCCCAGAACTTTTTTATCATCCCAAACTGAAACTGTCCCCATTAAACAACAACTCCCCACACCCTGTAGCCCCTGGTGACCACCGTTCTACTTTCTGTGTCTATGAATTTGACTTTTCTAGTTTGGCTGTTCTAGCTACCTCCTACAAGTTGAATCATACAATATTTGTTCTTTTGTGTCCAGCTTATTTCACTTAGCGTAATGTCCTAAAGGTTCATCCCTGTTACAGCCTGTATCAGAATTTCATTTCCTTTTAATGGCTGAATAATATTCCATTGTTGTATATACCACATTTTGTTTATCTCTTCATCTGTCGATGGACCTTTGGGTTGTTTCCCCTTTCTTCCATCCTTTCTGATGGCTGCATAGTATTCTATTTTGTGGTTGTAACATATTACACAAACCAGTTTCCTACTGATGGTCAGGTTATTTCCATGTTTCTGTGAATAACTGTGAAATTAAACCATTTCATACATGTATATCTATTAAAACTCATTTCTTGAAATGGATATGCTGAAAAAAATGTTATACATATATTAAATTTGGGGCCATTACTAAATTGCCCTCCATGGACATTATACCAATTTACCCACCATTTAGAGACTGTCTGTTTCCCTACCTCCTTACCAACGCAGAGCGTTCCCAAACTCCTTCATTTTTGTTCATCTTATGGTGGAAAAGTGTCTCAGAATAGTTGCAATTTGCATTTCTCTTATCTTGAGTGAACTCTGGGAGTTTTAGGGCCATTGTTTTTGTTTGTTTGTTTGTTATTTTTTATTTTTTAAGATTTTATTTATTTATTTGACAGAGAGAGACACAGCGAGAGAGGGAACACAAGCAGGGGGAGTGGGAGCGGGAGAAGCAGGCCTCCTGCTGAGCAGGGAGCCAGATGCCGGGCTCCATCCCAGCACCCTGGGATCATGACCTGAGCCGAAGGCAGATGCCTAACAACTGAGCCACCCAGGCACCCCTGTTTGTTTGTTTGTTTGTTTTACTGGGACTATCTTCATTTCCTTTGTTCATTTCTCAGTTAGTCTCTTGAGTTTTTTTCCTCCCTCTGCTTTATTTTGGCTGTTCTTGAAATATTTGCTTTTGTTTGGCATCTTTAATGTAGCTTGTGGGAGACTTTTGGAACTCTGCTGTGAAACAGGAGCTTTGTCTAAGAATAGTGGAACCTGCTTTTCAACACCATTGACCAAATATTGGCTCCACGACAATACATGTGACTAAGGGGACAGATCATCTGATGCTGGAGGAGGCTTTATTGGAGAGGTTATATTCAGAAGAAAGTATCTCTGTGAGAACAATATAAAAACTTCTGACGATATGTTTTAATGTTGTTTAGGATTTACTCATCTTTCAAAGGGTGGATGTAAAAACCCCAGATAATAAATAACTTGGTATATACTGAAAAAAACAAAAAACCAGAAACAAAATAGCATAATGTTAGATTTCATTTTGTTAACCCATGTACCCCATCCTGGATACCTCCAACTCAACATGCCCTGCTTTGGACTCATTCCTTTGACCCACAAAGCTACTCCTCAGTTCCTATATTTCCCATCTGGGTTTTCTAAGGCAGTTGTCACTCTCCTCCATAACCAGCTAGCTTATCACCAATGTCTCTCAGGTGCATCCACCACCCTGTGTTCCCATGTCCACCACCTTGTCCAGACCCCCATTGGAGTTCTTCTGGGTTACTGTAGCAACCTCCAACTGATCCTTTGCCTCCACACTTGTCCCTGTTCAGTAGTTCTGTGATCTGTAGCCAAGAGTGAAGTTTATGAAATGCAAATCAGATTGGTACATCTCTGTTTAAAATCCTTTGATGGTCCCCTGTTGCCCTTAGGATAAAACTCAAACTCCTTAACATGGCCTCCAAGGCCAGCACGCCCTGGCCTGTCCCACTTATCTTTCAGGACCCTCCTTCACCACACCCCTTTTTCTACACTTCCCTCTTCTCTTGGTAATCTTTCGATTCCTCAAACTCAGGGTGCACACTTTTAGGAACTTTGACTTTTCTGGAATGTTCTCCCCTGTCCCATTCCCTCTACCTCCTTCACCTGGAAAACTCCGACTTACTCTTTGTCAACAAGTCTCGCCCAACTCTCCCAGTCTGAGTCAGTGGCTTCTCCTGGGCCCCTGAATATCCCTTATCTTTCATGATCATGATTTCATGTACTGTAAGGGCCTGTTTCCTTGCACAAAGGAACTCCCCACCAGGCCGGAAGTGCCCAAGGAGCAAGACCGTGTCTCACTTGTTTCCCACCTTTGCCCCAACAACTAAACACATTTATTGCTCATAAATAACTGTGGATACATGGTTGTTGAAAGGTATCTGAAGAGCTGAAAGAGAGTGTCTTCCGGGAATGGGGCGTTGCTATGTGTGAGAGCGTTGTGATAATTTTCTGTACTGAAACCGTGAATGCCTTCCCCACAAATTCTGAAATCTGTGTGGCAAGAAAAGAGCCTGAGGTTAGCTGTGCTCTTGTTGGTTTAATGGCCTGCTAACCTCATGAGCATGACACTAAGGATAAGAGTTGCTCAAGGTCAAGTCTAGGTAGCAGGGAAACAAAGAGCACTGGCGATATTCTGGCCAGAGTCCCAGACAGGGAAGGAGCTCACGGAGGGCAGTTGGGGCCTATATGCTTGGGGCAGAGGTCCCACTGGTGGTCAGTGAGGAGGGGATTGGTTTTGAGCACACCATAACATCAATTGCCTTTGAGTACAGCCTCTGAGAGAATATCCTCTGTCCTTTCTTTTTTAACACAGTTATGACCTCACTTTGAGATGTAAGTGTGGTTTGGGGCTGATTCAAGACAAGAAATCTCGTGTTTGCAAAATAGAATCATTGACTTGGGACTTAGGGTCTGATCAGACTGCAGTAGAGTAAAAATAATAAAGGTCATACTTTAGTGGACTCTGTCTAAAGTAAGCAAGCAAATCATGAGCTTAAGAGACTCTTGAATGACTTCCCTCCTGTTCACCTTTTCTCCTTGGAAATTTACTGTGAATGTTGTGGTCATAAGAAACTTTTCTGTAGAGGGCGCCTGGGTGGCTCAGTTGGTTAAGCAATTGCCTTCTGCTCAGGTCATGATCCTGGAGTCCCGGGATCAAGTCCCGCATCGGGCTCCCTGCTCAGCAGGGAGTCTGCTTCTCCCTCTGACCTTCCTCTCTCTCATGCTTTCTACCATTCTCTCTCTCTCTCTCAATAAAGAAATAAAAAAATCTTAAAAAAAAAAAAAAAGAAACTTCTCTGTAGAGCTTCACCTGCAAAGTAGGTGAGATTCAGCCTCCCAGTGACCAGCTGTCTTTGTGCCGTTACTTTATCCTCTCCCCGTAGAGGCCGATAGGACTAGTTTTCATGGCGAGACCAACAAGGAAAAAGAGAGGGTTACAGCGACAGCACAGGTCATGTTGCCGGTGGGACCAAAGGCAGCATTCTTTGAGGACAGTTGTTTAAGAGGTAAACATTCTTCTCATTCCATAATATGAGGAGAATGAATATTCAAAATACCGTGACTTCTGTTTATAGAAGATCAGATCAGGGAGATTTTGTATTGGTTGGTGTGGGCACCAGGGTGTGTGCGGGGGAAGATGTGGTTTTTGTTTTGTTTTTGAGAAGAAAAATCTTACACGAGGAGAGTAAGTCCTCATTCGGAATGAAGATGTTAGTGCAGTGAAATATGTAATATAAAGTTACCCCAAACAGGAGGAGGAAATGATCGTGATGACCACAGGGTTATTGTAATGATAGCGTCTAACATTCTTAAGCCAAGCACTCTGCTAAGTGTTTCACATGGATTATTTTAGATACCTTTCACAATGAGGTACCAAGTCGGTAAAATAATTAGGCCCACTTGCAGTCAGATAACTGGGGCGCAGCATCCTCCCTGAGGCTCCCCAAGTCTGGGTTCTGAGTATTAAGCAGAGAGCGGAAGTTCACCTGTGTGCTTTTAACCCCAGCCCATCCATGCCCCCTGCAGCGTCCAGGGCCACGCCCCTGGGCGTGAGTCAGCTCCGCCCCTCCCAGCTGTGTGACCTGCGCAGTTTACAGAAGTCTCCGCTTCAGAGCCGCGTGAGGCACACAGGCTGTTGCGAGGATTAATACAACAATGTCAATGTCATGTCTGAGGGTAACACGAAGTCCCACAATAAACAAGGCCCAACATTTCAGTGGCTCGACACAGGAAAAACTGACCACATCACTAATGCCCGGAGGCAGCGTTCCTGATTAGGGGCGGGCGACTCCTTTCTACAGAGTCTGCAGGGATCTCCGCTCCTGAAGCTTCCAGCACCTTCAACAGGTGATTTCCAGGGCCCCTGAGACGTTGATGCCCCACCCACAGGGGAAGGGTGTTGGCGGGAGTGATCGCAGGTCGGGTGAGGCTTGGAGAGAATACCATGTGCGGGAAGCTCTTTAAGAAAAATAGAATGTGGCCTGTGACCAGACTGCTGCAGGGCCGCACAAGGCCCATATGGGGCCCTGCAGCCAAGATTCACTGATGTCATGGCCCATGCACCTCTGTAGCTGTAGTTGACACCCCTTTAGCTAGACTCTGCTAGAAGTCTCTGCTACACCTATGAAAAGTGCTTTGAGCACACGGTAAAAGCTAAATAATAGTGTCAGCCACTCGTTTATAATGCTGCATGAGAATTTCCATCCAGACCAGCATGCCCTGATGGTCACTTGCCATTACCATTTCCACCAATACATTCCAGGCACTGTGTGCCTGCTGGTCCCTCAAAGAAGCTTAAGAGCTTGACAGCCTCCTTGGTGAGACACCGTATCTCTTTAAAAATAGAGAAGGAACAGTACAGAACCCTGTCACCAGAGGGACAAATGTTCTGTCTATACCAGTAATCTCAGAATTGGTAGGGGTACTCCATTTGGGGTGGGCAGACTGATCAGAATGTGTATGTACACACACACACATTCATAAACATACAAACACATGCATGTATATACATATATATGCATCTATGTGTGTATATCAGAATACATAGATATCTTTATCCATTAGAAGCAATATAATTTATGAATTAATAAAAATGTATATGGGGATGTATAGAATTTTAAAATTTCTTTATGGGGATGTGTAATTGGAAAGGTGTGGAGACCGTTTATCTTGACAGCCGATGCCCTAGCAGTAGAAGTGGCAACATAACCTTTTAGGGTTTAATGTGCAGACACCTAATGGGTACAGTACAGACATTTCAAATGAACACTCTGAGCAAGGCTGGTGTGATGGTTAACTTTATGTGTCAGATTGCCTGGGTCACAGGCAATAACTTCATTCTGGGTATTCTGTGAGGGTAGTTCTCAAAGAGATTAACATTTGAATGGGTGGGCAGAGTAAAGCCCATGGCTCTCCCCAGTGTGGTGGTCCTCATCCAATCCACTGAAGGCCTGAATAGACAAAAACGCAGAGTAAGGGGGAATTTGCTCTCTTGGCTTGTCTTTGAGCTGGGACATTGGTCTTCTGTCATCTTTGGACTCAGACTGGAAATGATGCCATCAGCTCTCCACCATGTAGACTCATCTGACAGATCTTGGGACTTGTCAACCTTTGTGACCAATGTGAGCCAATTCCTTATAATAAATCAGTTTTTCTCACAATAGGTAGAGAGATATAGAGATATCTCTATCTATCTATCTATCTATCTATCTATCTATCTATCTATCTATCTAAAATCTCCTATTGGTTCTCTGTCTGTGGAGAACCCTGATGGATACACGTGGTTAGGCCCCCAATAGGCCCTGTGGCAAAGTAGTCTTAGCCAGGGTTGCTCTCAGTTTGGCTGCCTGTTGAACCACATGGGGAGCTTTAAAAAAAAAAAATCTCAATGCTTGGGTCTCTCAATCAGAGATTCTGATATAATTGGAATTTTTTTAAAAGCTCCCCAAGCATTTCTAATTTAAAAGGTCCCCAACTGGTTGGGGCTGAGAATTGGGACAAATTCAAGCAATGTAAGTGTCAGAAACATGATTGGTCAGCAGTAAGAAACCAGGTGTGTGCCCAGATTAGCCAAGCACAGGACTGAGGAAGACACCAGAGCGCTAAGAGGACTAATTGCCATCTGAGGGACAGTCACCTGGAGGACTAGACTTGAAGCCACCCCACACCCCTCCTCCCTGATGGCTGACTGAAGTAGGGAGTGGAAGCTGCTTCCATACTTGGAAGATAGCTTTGTGAGCATGTAGACATGCTCAGAAAAGGGCCAAGAGGCTGGCTGGTGTAGTGGGTCAGAGCCCTGGCATCCCAACTTTGTCACCTGCTCCATGCCTTCCTCTACTTCATCCGTGCCTGAGTTTACTCCTCTGAAGAATTGACATGGTTAATGACAGCCTACCTTCTAGAATTTTTGGGAAAATGGAGTTAACACATAAAAAGTGTTCTGAGCAATAATTAGTTGTCACTTGCTTAGTGGTCAGTAATGTCAGTTACTGTTACTCAGATGTGTTGTCGCCTCTCACCGATAGCAGATGGCTGGGATGTGGACCTTCTCACATACAGATATACTCTGTCTTCCAGTTTGCATTCTTTCCATGCTCCCATTGCTGACCAATACCCCCTTTTTGGGTTCTATATTGACTCTAATAAGTAATGTCTTTGTTTGCGTGTACTCAAGTTCTGGAGGTCTGGAAGGTTGCGCTATAAGGCTGTGAACAACCCTGCCTAACTTTGGGTTTTTCTGTTCTGACCTGTCTGTTTTAATTTTTAAAGTGCAATTCTCAAAGGGACTCTGTCTAGTTGTATTTCTAGGTAGGATGTCTCACTTTACCCACGTCATCCACTGACAGCATGTGGTGATGTCACCTGTGCTTTCAGAAAGAGTGGAAAGCACTAGAAAAGATGTGGTTTTAAAAAGTCATTGAGTTGCCACACACAGGATGAAATGAGCCAGATCTATGGAAGGTCATGAACATAAGTGTGGCCTGCCATGGCAGCTCAGAATCCTAAGCCTGATGCTTTGCACCTGCAGAACCACACGCAATTTATTGCCTCCTGGAGGAGGACAGAGCATCTCAGGGTCAGTGACATTTGCAGTCCAAGGCAGCAGTTTTATATGGACTACTACATTTTTATTAATGGTTTTAGTTAATCTGCTACTAACTAATCTGGGACTGGTGTAAATGGTATTAAAATGCTGTTATTTCTAACAATGTATTATGCATAGATTCAGACATATTTCCCTTGTCAGCAATTTACAGCAGTAAGGCCTGTCTGCAAATAGAAGTTAGCACCACCTCTCAAGAAGGCTGACATGTTTCATGGATGCCAAGTGCTTGATGCCAGATTCTGCCAATGACAGTCTCAGCCAGGGAACTGATAGGATGTGCATTTATCATCCCCCCACCCCTCCCCATAGACCACCTGTATTACATTCTTGAACCATAGGTTCAAACCCACAAGGCTAAGATAAAGAAAGAATTTACCTAGAAAAACCCATCTTGTGGCAAGATGGAGAGAAACCAGCTGGAATTACTTTCTGGTAGGGTCTCTGGGTGCTTTCCTAGAGAACCCCTCCATCCCACTACAGAACCAACCCTACTCACAGCAGTCAGTATTTATGCAGCTTGAGGGTGAAATTGTTGACTGTTTGAACAACAGATTTCGTTAGGAAATTAAATTCACTTACGGTGTTCAAGGCACTAGGCATTTGGAAGGTGAGGGATGCTTCTCTCGAGTCTGGGAAGTAGGAAGTGTATCACACGCTTCTTCAATCTTTTTTTTTTTTTTTTTTGAGAAGTAACAAGCAGTTACAATGAAACATCGTTCTTCTCAATTGTGAAGTGATTGCCAAGTTTTGGAGTTAGAGCCCATTCTTGCAGATTTGGGGCAGGCTGCTGCATTTTGGGGTAAAAGAGATGTATACCTGGCACTCTAAATTCCAACTTGGAAAAATTCTCTAATGGAAACATTCTCTAATTTCACTACTATGAAAGGTATTAGGGGCTTAATACCATAACACTGGCTCACAAAATCACCTTTAACCAAACTTTTGGCAAAACTGGGGCTTATGGGGTGCCTGGGTGTCTCAGTCGTTAAGCATCTGCCTTTGGCTCAGGTCATGATCCCAGGGTCTTGGGATCTCGTCCTGCATGGGGCTCAGCGGGAAGCCTGCTTCTCCCTCTCCCACTCCCCCTCTTTGTGTTCCCTCACTTGCTGTCTCTCTCTCTGTCAAGTAAATAAATAAAATCTTAAAAAACAAAACCACACACACACACACACACAAACACAAAGAACCTTGGGGTTTAAAAGGTCCTATGTGGACTTATGTCATAAAGTTGTTAAGAATTTGAAACGTATCTTAATGTAGCATGAATGGAACATTAACTTCTCTAAGAGCTACCTACAGAGGACGCTTGGACAGATCCTGCCATGGCTCCAGAGAGCAGACTTAGAGTGAAAGCTAGAGGATGATGGAGTCTTCCTTAACAAAGGCAGCACTTTCTATCCAAATAAAAACAGATGTGGTTGAGGAGATTCTGATCTAGGGTTGGCCAGCATTATTCTGAAGACATCTTTCAGAGGTGATTGGTGTGATTCTCCAAGTGGTGGGAAGGTCCCACCCACATATAATTGGGAGCCTGTCTTTATTGGCTGCAGGTGGGAAATGTTGAAGTTTCCTGTTCTTCAGTGAGTAATGACAAAGAGGGAAAAATGAATATAGAGTGACTTTTAAAAATTTTAAATAGTTGTTTGTTATTGATTGATTGATTGGCTTTGCAAAACCGGTGTCTCTGAGTACAAATTTTTGGATACAGAATTGTAATAGTCAGTAGGCAATAGCTTTTCTCCTATAGCTCTTTGGAATTATGGAGAAAATAGCTTGTAACCAAGCCCTACATTTTAGGCTTATAAGGCAGATAAAAGTTAAATTTACATGGTGAGATGGTTACAAAGTATCTGCTTTAATCTACAAAGTATTTGCTTTAATTGTTGCTAACCAGGTGAGTTAGTTTAAGCTGTGTTCTCAATGGGTGGGAGGGGTGATTTTGCTTCCAGGGGACATTTGGCAGGGTCTGGGAATGTTTTTGATTGTCATGAGGTGTGTGATAGGATGCTTCTAGCACCTAGTGGGTAGAGACCAGGGATGCTGCTAAACATCCCTCAATGCACCCAATGGCTCCCAAACAAAGAATGATGTCTAAACTGTCAATAGTGCCAATGTTGAGAAACCTCGGTAATCTTAGGATATATATAGCAATCTTGGGTTTGTTTTTGGAAAACTACAAAAAAAATCACATGTCAAAATGATTTATCATGCATGGCTAATCTTCTGATCCCTACAAAGACAAAGAAAGATGTGATCTTTGAACACATATAAGTCAAAGATTTTGTTTTTCCAGTTTGCTTTGATCAGATCCCAGTAGAGTTCAGTGATGTCCTTGGATGAATTCTATTTAACTTGGTTTGACATTAACATCAACACTACTGGGTCTTAGTTTTTAGACTTGTTATTAATTCTAACTTATTTTTAGAACACTGATTATACTGATAACTTGAAATGAATCATGCCCAGATGCAGCGCCATAGAAAGCAGTCTGCTTTGGCAGGTGGCCTTAAAAGAAGATGACAGTTTCAACCCAAAACAAATGCAATCCTCTGGCCCGCTGAGGTTTTCTTTTTGTAATAAATATGTGGTGTATGTCCATCTTTATCTGATGTGCATTTTCATATTATAATAACCACATTCTGTGATCTGGATAGTTCTGATTCTTCTTACCAAAATCCACTGAAAAAAGAACGTAGATGGTGAAAGACGGGGAAATGAAGAAGGTGGTATTAAGTAGCATATGAATTTGCAACTGAGTGCAAAGGATCTAAGTCTGAAAAGAGTGGAGGACAGTGCAAAGAGCACAGAAATTCAAATCGGCAGCCTTCCCAATATGGAAAAAATGGTAAGTGTTCATTCCTCTGGCCATGGGAATTCCTGAAGGATGAGGCTGCCTTGAATTGGATGGGAATTGGTGATCCCTTACTCCAAGTAGTGATCAGACCCCTAATAGCATGTGTTCTGTCCATATCTGAGCATTTTTTTAAAGATTTATTTATTTGAGAGAGCATGCACATTTATTTATGTGAGAGAGAGAGCATGCACATGTGGAGTGCAAGCTGGGGGAGGGGCAGAGAGAGCAGAGAGAGAGGGAGAGAGAGAATCCTCAAGCAGACTCTATGCTGAATGTGGAGCCTGATGTGGAACTTGATCCCAGGACCCTGAGATCATGACCTGAGCCCAAATCAGGAGTTGGACACTTAACTGTATGAGTCACACAGGCATCCCTGAGCTTCAGTTTTGAAGAGGGGCATGCAGAGTGACCTGCTAGGTTGTTCTGCAACAGGTAGGCAGAGTGAACTAGCCTGCTGGTTCTCTCTCTCTCTCTCCTCCAGCTCCCCATGGATCCAAGCTTGTGGCTCCCCCGCCCCCATGGGAGCTGACTCCCCGATACTTTCAGGTTACATCTAGTGCATTCAGCAGCTGGAAAGGCAGAGTCCATGGCCAGCATCATGGCACTTCATCTGAGTCCGAAGCAGGGAGGAAGTTAGGAGTTAGCAGTGGGGGCAGAAACTGCATCAGGTTGTCTCTGCCGGTGGCAGCTGAGCGAAACTCACCAAGTTGATTGCTGCAGGGACAGGCAGGGCAGAATGTGTAGTCAAGTTTCCTGGAGATGGCTGAGAAGATCTGAAGTGTCACAAAACTGATGGCTGGGGCACCAACACAGGGAACATGTGCCTAACACAGGCCCTAGCAATTGTGCTTCTACGTACCTATTCTACCTATTCCTATGTACCTACAAACACACATACCCGGAGATAAGTATAAGGATGTTCATGACAATGCTGGGATTGTTCATAATGGTCACAAATTGGAAACACCCTCAGAGTTTAAGAACAGTCAAAAAATGAGAGAAATTGTGGCATATTCATAAAATGGGACAACTGTCCAGTGAAGATGACCTCCAAGTACACACATTAATATGAAGGAATCTCAAAAACATAATGTTAAACAATAACAAAAAAGTATGCACAGAAGAATATATACATACTCTGTTAAATAGTATTATTACTTAGAGATACATCCTTATAACAAGAGCAAGAGCACAGTTAATAACATTTTGGATGGCAGTTACCTCTGGGAATAGTAAGGTGATGCTATTGGGGAGAGCATACAAGAAGCTTCTAAGGTAACAAAGGTGTTGTTGAACCTGAGCAGCTGTGAGTATTCTTTTTTCTTTAAATTGTGCAAATGTATTTTACACATTTTGAATGTATGGTGTATTTTGCATACATACACATGCAAGACAGTGAGTTAGGAAATGTGTGGTCTAGTCCCAGGTTGGCCTCTAAAAGGCTATGTAACTTTGGGCAAATTGCTTCATTTCTTCATCAAACAAATACATTTTAAAGCAGTGATGTGCCAGTGTTGTGCTGGGCACTAGAATACAATCTTGATCAAAACTGGTTATGATTCTTGCTCTGATGGGCATGTGGTCTTATGGGAGAGTCAGACATTGATCGATGGAAAATTTCAGCTCTGGTCATGCTGGTAAGGGAGGAGGACATTGTGGCAGCAGGTACAACAGGGAGCCTGACTTGGTCTGGGAGTTGAGAAGCCTTCACTGAGGAAGTGGTGGGCATTAGGGCATCTGTGGTATGAGTAGGAGTTCAACCAGACAAATATGGATGGAAAAGAGGAGTCCTGCACTGGAGGAGAACATGCTGGGTATGTGGAACCAAAAGAGAGATAGTGTGGTGGGAGATGAGGCTGCAAAGCCAGGCAGGCTTTGAGGGTGTAGGACCACTCCCAGACACTGTGCGTGTGATGATGGACAAGGCAGCCCTGGCCTCCTCAAAACAAAGTGTGGGGGGACAGACCACAAGTGGAGTACACAGCGACCACAGCACGTTCGCTAAGGGGATCTGATCTGTGAAGGAAATAAATAAGGCTGAGCTAGACAACTACTCATGGAGAAGCAGCTCTGGATAGCACAGGCCAGGAGGGCCTTCCTGGAATGTGACATTGAAGCCGAGAATTAAATCACACAGAGGACCTAGCCATGTGAGACCAGGGGACAGCAGTGGGGGAGAGCCCCGGAAGAGGAGTCTAGGTGAGTACATGAAACATCCCTGTGTGGGAAAAGGATTTTGTTGTTTAAGGAAATGAAAGACCAGTGAACAGTGGTGCCAAGGGAAAGTGAAGCCAGGTGAGGTAACAGATGAGGTAACAGGCTCCGAGCAGGTGGCACTGCTCCAGTTGTCCTGAGTGATCTCGAGCTCTCTCTTCCAGCCAAGAAATGGTGACATCTTTTGCCATGGAGTTGTCAGGACAGATAGGATATAGTGGATGATTCGAGAGGAATTTCCAAGCACTCGGATTTGGCTGGATGTGGGCTGTAGGGATGGAGTCGGAGGTTTTAAGAGTTATGACCGTGTTTCATGGGAATATGACTTACTGAGATAGGAAACCTTGTATTTCTTTCTTTTTAAATTTTGTTTTGTCAAGTTTGGTAGCAGGGGATGTGAAAGAACAGTTATTTTTGGAGATGTTAGATTTGTAGTGTCTTTTTGACATCCCACAAGAGGGGTCAGGTAGCCAGTTAAGTTAGTGGACCTACTGTGGTTTGTGAGAAAGGTCTAGATCAGAGATAGAATTGTGGGACTAGATGTGTGTGTATGTATGTGTGTGTGTGTGTGTGTGTGTGTGTATATATAATATATATATATATATAGGCTTCCCATGGCTGCTGTAACAAAGTGTCACAGACCGGGGTGCCTGGGTGGCTCAGTCGGTGAAGCGTCTGCCTTCGGCTCAGGTCATGATCCCAGGGTCCTGGGATTGAGTCCTGCATTAGCAGGGAGCCTGCTTCTCCCTCCCCCTTTGTCTGCAACCCCCCCCCCCCGCCCCCCGCCGCTTGCACTCTTTCTCTCAAGCAAATAAATAAAATCTAAAAAATAAAATAAAGTATCATGGACTGAGTGGCTTAAACAACAGAAACTTACTGTCTCACGGTTCTGGAGGCCGGGAGTCTGAGGTCAGGGGGTCCGCAGGGCTGGTTCCTTCTCAGGGATGTGAGGCAGAATCTGTTCCAGGCCTGTCTCCTTGGCTTATAAGTGGCTGTCTTCTGCCTGTGTCTTCATATCATCTTCCTTATGTATATGTCTGTCTCTGTCTAAATTTCCCCTTTTTGTAAGGACACAGTCATACAGGATTGGGGCCCACCCTAATGACCTCATCTTACCTTCATCATCTGAAAGACTCTGTTTCCAAATAAGGTCACAGTCCCAGGTGCTGGGGGTTAGGACTCCACATTTTTGTGGGGGACACAATTCAACCTGTAGCAGACGGTAAGGCAGCTGTGAGCATGGGTGAACTTACCTAGGGAGAGAGTGTGGAGTAAGAACAGAAGAGGGTCAAGGACCAAGCCTTGAAGAACCGTATCAACTAATGGCCAGGTAGGGAAGAGGAACCCGGGAAGGAGAGGCAGAGCCCTTGTTAGAGAAGAAAATAAATAGAGCATGGCATTGCAGAATTCAAAGGAAGGAGGTTTTATGAAAGAGAGGTGATCAGTAGTTTCAAAGGCTGCAGAAAGGTCAAGTATTTTGACGTACTTTGAGGACTAAAATCTCTCCATCGAATTTGACAGCACAGGCATCATTGGTGCCCTCTGTATGAGCTGTTTTGGGAATGATAGAGGAGCCCAGCTGAAGAAGGAGTCTGAAGGGAAGAAATGAGGCATGCTTTGTGTCTTGCTTTAACTGTTCAGGGGAGAAATGGAGTAGGTGGTAGCCAGAGGGTCCAGAGAGGGAGAGCCCTCTGCTCTAAGTGTGAGATAAGAGAGAGGGCATCCAGGTAGATATACACAGGTTTATAGATATGGCAAGGGAATTTAATGGGACTTTCTGTCTGCGGACATCTATTTTCTCTGAGAAGTAGGAAGTAAGGCCCTCTACCGAGTGGGGAGAGGAGGTTGGGGTAGTTGGGTGGTGGTTGGAAGTTTGAGGAAAGTGGATAAAGTGTGAAGTAGTCACCATAGAAAGTGGGAGAATGAGTTAACTGGAGAGATGTCCTCATTGAGGTTGGTGATCATGAACTGTCTCTTCTTACTTGATTGCTCTCCTATTTGATTGCTCTCACTAGGAGAGCCCAAGAGCAGATAAAGCTGGGAGTTGAATCCATCCAGATGAGCATGATGGGAAGATGGAGGGGTGAGGGGGCTAGGATATTGGCTTGGCTGTTACTTAAATGATGGTCCTTAGATAAGGAGGGCCATGAAGAAAGGGGGGCACCAATGGTTGGAGAAAGTAGAGGACTGAGTGACAGAGCACTTCCAGGGAGGTGATAACTGAGCAGGCAAGCTTTGGGGAGAGGCTATGCAGAAGCTTACCACAGAGAATTAGATTCTGGGAGAGGACCAGGCCCAGGGTATGACTGTGGGAAAGTTGGCAGAATAAAGGAAAAGATCATGGGAAGTGAGGAGATGAGGGGATTGAGAGGCCAGTAGTCACTCATGTAGACACTGAACTCACTTGAGGTGATGGTGCAGATGGAGAGGTTGACTGAGCCCCATACCAAGGCTGCAAAGACCAGGTCAGGTGCATGCTTGAGGCATGAGCTTCTAAAAAGCAGCGTTAGGGTTTTCTTCCCCTGTAACATGAGGTGGTTATGTCAGAAGAGGTCTGATCATTGCCATTTATTTATTCATCTATCCATTCAATGGTTCACCCTAGCACCGGGCCTATGATCTAAAAGCATTTCCAAAACTGTGTTGCATGAGAATCTACTGAATGACAGGAACATAGCAAACTCTGAGTCAGGCTTACAGTCCCAGGTGTAAATGAAAAAGTCTTTTCTCAGGGTATTTGCAGTCAAAAGCAAGACTGGTGTGTTGAGAAATGGATTCCAATAATAAGTAAATGTTACTCTGGGTCTATATTTTATAGAGGAGAGAGTTAACATATGTGGGGAAGGCAGTAGGGGTGCTGGTGATGGCTTTCCTAAGACGGCACTCTGGGTTTGGAAAAACACACTATTGGCCTAAGTGGCTTGAGGTGTGGACAGAAGTGGTAGTTGTATTGGTCTTTGGGATTCCTCAATCCCTGCCTGCTGGACTGACCTGACTACAAGGATTAGAAGCCAGAGAAGAATTTTCCCAGTTCCCTCAGAGTCTCCACGAAAGAAGATTGCCTCAAGTCTCGTCTGGCTCCTCGAGGGAGGGAATCAGGATCTCAGCACCCTTGGAACCCATCCCATAGGTGAGGGACCAGCTGTGTTCTCTGAAGGAGTTTCCTACATGCTGCTGCTCTGCTTCCCTTATCTTTCAGCCGTGTCCTTAGGAACCCACGCCTCCCTGTCCTCCTCATAAGTAATTATAGATGGGATTGCTGCAGCTTTAACGTCACCAGCTGTCCCCTTTAGGAACTGGGCCCCTGTCATAACCTTTGCTTCTGATGTTCCCCGATGTGGTACAGCTAAATATTTTTCTTCTTCTGCACATTAGGTGAACAGAGAATATCTCTGTCATGGCTTCTGTTGATTTTCCCTGTGAACTCGGGCCTGGGGTGTGTGGCTGGCTCCCTGGCTCCCTGAGGCCATCACGCAGTTTTAAGAAGTGCAGTATTTGCAGTAACTCAAAATCCTGTTTGTCTGGTTCTACATCATTCTGTTTATAGCATTCCCACCTACCCTGCACACTGGTCTATAAATGCAGTGTGTGTGTGTGTGTGTGTGTGTGTGTGTGTGTGTGTGTGTGTGGTGTGTACATATATAGATAAGGACGGGGAGTACCTGTATCAAATAACCCAGGGAAAGGGTTGAATTAACTTCATTTTCATGTTTCAATAACAGGCATCTCAAGCTAAGTAAATATCGCTTCTCACACACCACTGACAATTTCTTTACTGGGCCTTGAGATAACAGGAAGTTTACAGGAGAAGATTTGGTAAATTAGACTTTGAAAAAGATTGACAGCTTACATAATGAATGGGACACAGAAAAGAGAGTGTTGTGTGTATCTATGTGAAGAACATGAATTAATAGGCTGTTGTGCTAAATATCGAGTAATGTCCTCTTGGGAGGCATGAAGGGACTTTGATGATAATAAGTAGCTTTTGAGAAAATTTAAAATTAAAAAAATAATAGAGTTAAAATTAGAATCATTAGGTAATTAGCTGTTTATATACTTAATGGTAGTACCCTAACACAGATTGAATTGCCCTAATGCATTTCAAAAAACTTTGGATTAAAGCAAAAAATAAATTATTAATAATATGAATGTAGAAAGTTTGTGGTTCTTTTGCAAACACAAAATACTCGCAAAACAATTTATTTTACATTATACATCAGCCATTATTCACTGTTAATGATAACTTAATGTCATCTTAGCTTATTTTTTGTTTTATATTTAATTTAATTTATAATACAATGTTAGAAACCTTTTTAAACATATGAATAAAATCACAGTACACATCTGTGTACACAGTACCCATTAAAAGAACCAATACAGTTGAAGCCCCTTCCAGTTACCTTCTCTTCCCTGGCCACTCTCTCCACAAATTGTTTTGTATATTTACTGCATATATACATACATAAACCATCTATATTATTATTGTTTTTTATACATAGAAATTTAGTTTTGTCCCCTTTCATAGCTCTTGGTGAGCAGTCTGGAGTTCTGGTCTACCTCTCAAGGCTATTCAAGGACCTAGGTTCCTTCCAGGACCTAGGTTCCATTCAAGGACCTAACCCCTCCAGGGCAGGGCCTCTCTGTCTTTGGTAAAGGATTGCTGCTTTTTCCTTTCTTTCTTTCCTTTTTTTTTTTTTCTTAAGTAGGCTCTGTGCCCAATGTGGGACTTGAACCCATGACCCTGAGATCAAGAGTTACATGCTGTACTGACTGAGCCAGTTAGGTGCCCTGGTAAAGGATTGCTTTTTTAAATCTCCAAAGTATCATGAACCAATATTTGTAAATTACAGTAAGAAGGAACAATTATTATAAAAATGAAATAAAAAAACATAAAATATTGCTGTGCTGTCACCTACATAGTTAGGAGAGAAACAGTGACTCCTTATACTGACTGACAGGCTTTAAGTGCATTTTGAATGGATACCATTTATATCAATGTTCAAAGTTTTTAACATGGCCAATTGCTTACTTCTTCCTTATCAAATTGATTTAATCTAGGTTGGATTGACATTTGTATATTTGAGATTCATGAAATAGGGAAGCCTATGCTATGGATCATTTATTTTCAAGCTATCTAGTTTTTGTTTTCCTAACTCATTGGCCATCCAGGAGTGTGGTGCTCCCCTTAGGGGAGAGGAAGAACAGTCAGTGAAGAAGGGACTTCCTCCATCATGACTATGTTCCTTCAGGTATTTTCCTGGAACTGGTAGTAGGTAATATAGATATTCCCAGGGAAGACTCTGGAAGCGATCAGAACACTGTATCAATTAATTCAGTTCCAAGAGTATTCTGTTATACAGGGCTGAAAATTTACTTTCCATACTATTTATTATCCCAAATGATGTTCAGTCACATTATTCAATGTCAGTTCCCAGATATTCTACAGTGAGCTAAAGCCAAAAGTAAAATGAAAAGGGTTACTCAGGTAATAAAATGGCCCTACCCAGAGACCCCCAAATCAGACTATAAACCCCTTCCCACCATCAGAATCCCAATGAAAACTTACCTCCTGACTTTGTTTCACTAATATTATTATCATCTACTCTAGGGGAGAACAAATCAGAGGAAGTAATTGACAGGCATTTGAAAATGCACTACATTCCCTTTTATATTACTACCTTTTACTAACATATAAATGATCTTTGCCAACTTGCTTTCAATTTAAAAAAACTCTAAAATTTTCTCAAAGTAAATAATACTTTGAAGGTCCTTATTTTAACATAAGACCGCTTTTTCTGCCTCTCTAGGGGAAGAGTTAAGTGCTGGATGACATTAGCATTGAATTGTAAAGAAAATCTGTTCTTCGACAACCTGTATACAGTGCTCACATTTTCATATTGTTTTAAATTCTTATATTTTGATAAAGTTGAAGAAATCTGGATGGTTGTTTGAAACCGTGTTCTAAAAGATATGCTTGTGTTTAGTAGCAAGAATCAGGGACCAGTTTAGATGAAATGGAGAATTGCCTAGTCTCTTAGACCATGGAATTAGCTCACAAATAGGGTGCTAGTTCAGGGCTTAGCAGGGGAGGTCCAGGGGCAGGAATTCAGATTTAAGTATGAAAGACAGAGTACAGTTGACCCTTGAACAACGTGGGGGTTAGGGGTACCAAACCCCCCCACACACACACAGTCTAAAATCTGTGTATGAATTTTGACTCCCCCAAAACTTAACTACTAATAGTAGTCACGCTTTTTACTGTGGTATATAATTTGCTGGAGAGGTGAACTGCTCATGCTAAAAGATGATTAGCATTACAGGCGTTTTAAGCAGCTACTTTGGAGCTCACTGCAATGGCAACAGGTGGCTACAGTATCCTACAGTTAATTTTATGCAGTTATTACTTAATATTGCATCTTTACATTTGTTTATATTTTTCTTGACTGAGAATGGTGCCATGTATGATCTGTGCATGCATAAGTTTTGATAAATTTTCACTTTTTATAATAGATGTGTGTATATTTAATGGTAGTAAATGATAAAATAGACTACTGTCTACATAAATTTTATGCATTCATGACATATCTGATTTTTCTTAATTTTTTCAATATTTCTAGGCTAAACAGTTGTGGGTGAGTTTTTTCAAACTGTCATAAATCTTCAAAAATTTTTCCAATCTATTTATTTTTAAAAATTTGCATATAAGCAGACCCATGCCCTTCAAACCCATGTTGATTGAGGGTCAACTGTATCTGCAGATATCAAATGAACAGTGTTTTTATGGATGTATGGATGTTCGGGGAATATGGAATCGTGGGTGAAAAGGTGCAACTAGATAGCTTTCTTGTCTGGCGAAGGAATGAATTCATGTGTTTTGACCACTCTTGGTGTGGGGACAAAGGTAAGATGGGAAGGACTGTAGTTCATGCAACTGTCTTCCAAAGAATCACTACGAAGAAGAACCGCTGATAAACGTCATGTCAGAGGGTCTGAGGACACGCAAAATTTAAAAGGGCATTTTCCAAGGAATGCACATTCTTTTCGATTGGTCAACAAACCCGAAACGTTGCCTCTGAGGCACAAGAAGCAGCCTCAGCATTTTTGTCAATGGAGGAGTAGATTCCTTTGTACGCACACAGCAACATAACTGACATTTTTTTCTCTTCTTAATAAAGGCTTCCACTCCCTTGACCTTTAGAGTTGACCTTCTAAAACAGCGCACCATTTCTTGCGTAGTTACCACCTGTTCGGCTACACAGTTGCCCCACTTGCACTCACACTGCTGGGTAGACGTTCAGGCCAGTTGAGCCGGAAGCGACCGTAGGTGCCTGCTACAGTCCTTTGGTTTTCAGTGTGAAGCCCAGAGAAAATACAGCAATTTTGAGAGTAACCATCCATAATTCTATTATTGAGAGGTTAAGAATGGACAGAGTCAAGTCTATCTGAGAGGATATAGAGGGTAAATTTATACAGTAGCTTTCATTAGCAGTTACTAACTTCTATAAAAATTTTCTCACCCTGAGTGTATCTATGGGCTGTCACCCTGAGTCTAGAAGACCCACTAATTCATTAGCAGATGGTCCTTGCGTATTGCACAAAACAGGCTTCCAGGCATTGGGAATGTGATAGGAAAAAAAAAATCTGTAGGTGGTATCAGTAAGCAACAGTTTCAGACAAATACATGACAGAGTTGTTTGCAGGGTCTTCTCATTCCATGTACTGTGATCTGCGAAGGGATGGAAAGAAGGCCAGAGTGGAGAGCAGCCAACGGAGGGGGCACTGGGGCGCAGCGTGGGGCCGAAGAGCTGGCCCAGCCGCCCACAGGCCCCTGTAGTAACCACCGCTACTCCTACGGCTGGTACTCTGCGGCTTGTGCCAAGCGCAGCTACGCTTTTGAGCACTCCCTGTGCGCGGTGCGCATCGGAGCTCTTGCCGTGCACTGGTGCTGAATCCTCACGGTATTGCCCCGGCGGACGGACAGTTACCATCCCAGGTGCCCGCGGCGGGGCTCAGCCTCAGTGAGGCCGGCCCCTCAGACACCAAGCTTGTGACAGGCGGTGGCCGAGAGCACCCAGCCGCGTGACCCAAGCCCCTCCCACCTATTCATCGCGCCTATCAGCTCCCAGCTGGGGCTGTGGGGTTTGTTCAAGTGCAGAGTGAAGCCACGTGACGGGGAAAGGATGCTCTTGCTGGGCCACAAACATAAAGCTGCCTCTCAAAAGGACGATGTACAGGGTCACTGCAGCTCTCACTGGTTCATCGTCTTGGACCAGCCTCCCTTGTGTCCACTGCTCCATCCTTACATATCCTTACTGGTCCTCGGAGGTCCGGTGGAAATGCCAGCTCCTTTGCAGACCCTTCCCCGCGGCCCCCCACCCCCACCCCCCTTAGCTCAAAGAACGTGTCCTGCCTTGGCCCCCAGCTGTCCTTCTTAACAGAATCACTACCTATCTGCAGTCACTGGTCATTCTGGTGACATCTTGCCCAACTAGAAAGCACCTCAGGGCGGGTGCCTGGTCACGTAGGTGTCCCCTGAAGCTCTGGGCACAGTAGCTGGGCAGAATTCAGCTGAATTTTGTTGCGTGGCCTCTGGGAAAAGGGAAGGACTGGCTGAGCGACCTCCTCTTCCTAGGGGGTAGGTGGGGCTAGAGCTTGCCTGTCAGGAGGGAGCCGCTCTGTGTGTGGCATCATGGCTGTGTTTAGTAGCTGCGCCCTGGGGTTCAAAATCCTGCTCGTCTCATGGCTAGCTGTGCAATCTGGGGAAGTTACTAAGGCTCAGATTTGTCTCCATTTTAAATTTAGGAGTAATAGTACGATTTACCTCAAGTGTCACTGAGGATTAAATGAGATTTTTACATGTGCTTGATACATAGTAAGACATAATAAACAGCATTTATTATCATTACGGTGGGTTGGCACGTGCCATCCCAGAAAGTGCACATTTTACTTCTCCTTTAAACCATGAAGCGTAACTGGGAAGTTCTGTGGGAAAACGGTGGTAGCTGCAGCTAAAAGGCTGCTGTGTGGGTCTGTGCTGCAAAGTAGAGTGGGGGATTAGAGGTGGGGTCACACTTGGGCGAGCTCAAGTGTAGGCTGTGTGTCCCCTGACTCTCTTAAATCAAGGTTAAGATGGGTAGATTCAAGGAGAGATCAGTACCCCAGATGCCTTTCCTTTTTAGTTTACCAGTCTGCTGAAGGAGAGAGAGTGTGGCCCCACAGTCTCTCCCCACCCCTTCCCCGTGCCCCCTCCTCCTCTCTTTCCCTGGGTGCTCCCTCCCCTCTCCTTCCCTGGGTCCTCCCTCTCCTCTCCTTCCCGGGGTGCTCCCTCCTCCTCTCCTTCCCTGGGTGCTCCCTCCCCTTCCCTGGGTGCTCCCTTCCCTCTCTTCACACATCCCAGAGAGCTCTTAGTTTTATTGTTCTGCAGCCTCTAAGAAAACCACTTCCTGCCCCTGGCTGATAGAGTGACTTAAAGTGTCCAGGAACCCTTTTGGCTGAGGAGGAGGGAAGAGGTGGCAAAAATACAGTGATGGGACCAAGGGGGTGGAGGCTCCTCATAAAACAGAATGCAGTAACTTCACATGGCCTTTGAGAACACACAGGAGCATAAACGGCAATGAGAACATGAACCCAAGGGAGCATTTTGCTGCCAAGGGCAGTGCAAGAATGTGCCCGTAGTTTTCTCTTTGCTGCAGGTCTCTGAACTCTGCCAGGCCCTGCCAGAGGAGGTGGGGGGGTCACCGTGCGGATCCGAGCCGGCTTGCTCTCCACCCCCACCTCCACCCCCCGGACACTGCTTCTGGTTCTGGCAGGAGCTGACAAATGCAGTTCTGTGTACCACAGCCATGACCAACATGGAGACAAGAGCAGTCCTGTTGGTCTCCCTGGTCCAGCAGGGCCGCCTTCTTCCCCAGTGGCCCTGCCCCCCTATTCTGCTTCAGGCCTTGGTCAGGTCTACTCTTCCTCCTAAGATGCCATTTCCCTTCACTTCCATGAATATTTATTCCCATCCATCATCTTTTCTTTCCCGCACTGGCTCCTTACCCGTGGCCTACATAACATGTCCCATGCCACATGTCCAGATGCTGTGCCCTGCCCCTGCCTGCGTTCTCCAGGGACAGCACACTGGCTTTGCCTAAGGAAATTCCCCTGGGCCTGGGAGGGAATCTCTCCACCTTGAACTCTTTTTGTCTTTTTCTAAGGCTTCCATCCTGCTATGATGTGTCTGGATTCTCCAGTTGGCTGACCCTCGGGAGACCTTGATTTTGGTTTCTTTCCTGGACCTGGTCCATCAGCCATGCTCCCTCCCCGCACTGCCCTGCTTTGCAGGTGGCTCAGGCCAGCTTCAGCCCTCAGCTGGGCCCACATTTTGGGGTTTCTGCCCCCGGCGTCACTCAGCACTCACAGATTCCACCTGCCGCCAAGGGAGAAGTGGGCATAAGTCCTCGTTCTGGGAGTGTTTCCTCTCCCCATTCCCGATGCAATGCCAGCGTCCTGCTCAGTCATCACATTCCTCAGTTGGTCTGGGCCCTGAGATACTCCTGGCATGGGACTTGGCCTTGCTGCCCCTCCCCTGGGGACCATGGTGACCCAGCTCTGGGAGCCTGAGAGGCTAGCTGCTGGTGAGGACGAAGCCCCGAGCCACGGAAGTTCTGGAACCCTGCCACCGCTCTCTGTGCTCAGGCTGGGCAATGTCTTTGAGTCATGGGGCTGTCGTACAGCTGGGGGAGGATGACAGCACACCCGGTGGCACCAGGACCCTTTGATTGGCCAACAAGGGACTGAACCTGCCTTGCTTTCTTCTTCAAGTAGTATGGCTGAAAACACTGGGCTCTAAATTTCCGGGGGGAGCAGAGCTCTAGTCTCTAACATCCTGCCTGGCAGAGAGCACACTGGGACAGTGGCCTCCTCCTCTGGCCAAGGCCTGTCCGTCCCAGCACGCAGTTGTCCCAGTCTGGGTGGCAAGAGGCGGCCAGTGATGCCAGCTGCAGGCCCTGGCCTGGGGCCCCAGGGCTGGCCCTCCCGGCAAAAGCAGGTCTGGGAAGGCCCTAGGGAGGTCACGAAGAAGGAATGGGCCAGATGAAGCCCCAAAGTTGTTCTGAACTAACAAACCCAGAACTCTCAGACCAGGTAGCACCCCCAGGCTTCTCTGCCCTTCTTTATACACCTGTAGTGGTGGCTTTCCTGTCCCCCCTCCTCCTACCCCCCCAGACTGGGAGCCTCGGAGACAGGACCTATTCCTGTCTACCATTGTATCTGTAAGGCATTGAGAGGATAGAGGCAGTGGGGGGGCCTGCAGTGATTGTCTGTGGTCACTGCCTCTGACCATGGGGCCCAGCAGGAATGTGAGGGGCCTGGGCACGGGCAAGGTACTGCCAAGAAGCCAGGCGTATAATTGGCCAATGATGCAAGGTCGGGGCAGGTTTCACACCTGCCCGGGGAATGTCACTGCCTTCGCTCTGCATCTCAGCCAGACCCTCCATCATGGGCACGGGGTCTGAGGACCACTCCAGAGCAGGGAATTTTTCTCTGCTTTCAGACCAAAATACTTTTAGACTGTGGGTGTTGTAGGAAACAAAGGCAGAAGGAAATGCAGATAAAATGGAAATGTCCTTATAACCTGCAGCCCATTGACAACTACTTGAGGCAGGCGGAGCATCCTGTTCCTCCAGGGAGCTCCCAGCTGTCTGAATGTGAATGCCCTGCTCTCGAGAAAAACAACCTTGGTTTGACAATAGCAAGGCCTCCTGTATCCCGTGAGTCTTCTTTAGCATATGAAAGTCCTTTTGAAACTTCCCTTATCTTTACTAACCCCCAGCCTGGAAGTATATAATCAGTTGCTCCTCACAATCCCAGGGCGGCAGCTCTTCGTGCCCATGGGTCCTGTCCCGTGCTTTAAATAAAACACCATTTTGCACCGAAAACATCTCAAGAATTCTTTCTTGGCTCTCGGCTCTGGACCCCACCAACCTCACCAAAACATTCCAAAACTACATCGTGGGGCCAGGCCAGCTTGTGGATAAAACTCTCATCTGTCTTGTCCAAGCTTGCTCCATTGGCTGCACATGCTCCCTGCTGGTCAGTATCTGGAGGAGCCACAAGCCACCTAGAAACACCTTTAGGGTATCTTCTAGGTGTAACTAGGATGGGTACAAAGATTATACCTACTGGGTCTAAGGGGTGAGAGAGACACCCCCATGTGGGAAATTCTGACAGGCTTCCCACTTGGATGTCAAGTTAGGACCCCTCAAGTTGGCCAAGATGATCATGGTCATGGCCTTCCAATTTCAGTGGCTCCTGTGCTTGCCCTCTCTGCTCCTAGTGTCTATGGCCCACCCATCTCTCATTACCAGACCCACAACCTGAGTGTGTGCTGGGGGGCTCTAGGCATTCAGAGGAGGAGTTGCTTGAGCTGTTGAGCAGCCACAGGCACTGTGTCAGTCATCTATTCCCGTAATTCTGCCACATGATGAGCCACTGCAAAGCCTCGTGGCCCAAGACACTCAGCATCTCTTTGGCTCATGAGTCTACAGGTTGTGCTTGGCCGGGCTCCCTCACCTTGCCGGCCCCCAGCTGGCTAACAGCTAAGCCAACCGTCTCTCCTCATCCAGCGGGCTAGCCTGGACACGTTCTTAGTGTGGTGGCCGAGGGGAAAGGCGAGCAAGTCCAAATTGTGCAAGAGCTTCCCAAGCCTTTGCATTTGTTAAAGCCCCACCGGGCACAGCGTGCATGTCTGAGCCCAGAGCCAGTGTGGGAGGATGGCCCAAGGTCATGTGGGAAATGTCAGCAGACCTGGAGGAACTTCAACCCACCTGATGCACCTACCGAAAAGGGGTGTGAGCCCGCGTTTTCTGAGCAGCACTCAGAGCACTTCATAGTCCCTCCCCACGCATGTGTCACCTATCCCCTGCCCTCCCCTCAAGGAATTTCTCCAGTCCCACTCCCCACTCTTTGAGGGGACTCACTTTTATTTGAGTACCCTGGTTTTCAGAGCATCCCATTCCTTCTACCTGGCCCGGACCCACCTCTGCCTGACCCCCTCAGACTGATCATTGCCCAGGTTGTGACCCCTGTTGCCTCTTGAGCTCTCAGCTCCAGGCTCTGGAGCACCCAGGGGATGGTCACACCTCACCCTGTACCATCCCCAGTACCTGGGGACATAGTTTGGGAATGGTGCCCTGGGATTCACCCATTCTCAGAATGAGGACAAGATATCCACAATGAAGCTTAAGTCCCACTCACCCTAAAAAGTATCTTTTCCTTGACCTTGTGAGTCCTTCAAAGTCCCATTTCTCTTTAACCTTCCTTTTAACAACAAAAAAAGCTTTGAAAGAATAGTCCACACCCACTGCCTCCATTTCCTTACTACCCACTTGCTCCCTGGTTCCCGACAAGTTTTTCTGAGTTTTTCTCCACTTTTTTTGGCCCTAAAAAGTACTCTCTTGAAAGTCAACAGAGTTAGGAACATCATGTGTGTTTTTTATTGAATTCTTGCAAAACCCTTATAAGACAGGGCTGCATGTTACCGTGGCCATTTCACAGGTGACGAAATCCAGGTTCGGCCTGAGTCATTCACGAAGTGACTCAGGACAGGTAACGGAACACAGGCCGGACTGCAGGGGCTGTTCTCTTAGCCATTATCCTAACCCTGAATACAGTGCTGGAGTGTGTTCCAGTAGGATCCCTCCGAACCCTTCCTGTGCAGAGGGTGGTGTATGAGTTTGCCAGGGCTGCTATAAAAAAGGACCACAAACGGAGGGCCTTAACAACAGACATTGAGCGTCTCACAGCTCTGGAGGCTGAAAGTCTGAGATCGAGGTGTCCGTAGGGCTGTGCTCCCTCTGAAAGCTCTAGGGGATGGTCTGTTCCAGGCTTCTCTCCGAGCTTCCAGTGGCTTGTCTGCAGTCTTCACATGGCATTTTCCGTGTGTGCAGGGCTGTGTCCAGATTCCCCTTTTTATAAGAACATTAGTCATAGGAGATTAAGGCCCATCCTGATGACCTCATCTAAACTAATTATATCTGTATCAACCCTCTTTCCAAATAAGGTCACATTCTGAGCTACTGGGGTTTAGGATTTCAACATATGAACATGGAGGTGGGGGCCGTAGTTCACCCCATAGTGGATGATCCATGCCTTACTGAGCCCGTAAGCAGACAGTGTAGCCGGCACCTGGGAGCCCCTCCCCAGAAGTACTGAAGGAGCATTTGCATTTTAACAAGATGCCCAGGCAATTCCAATGCACATTAAGATGAGAGAAGCTCTTGTCTATAGCACCTTCTGGCAAGAAGAATGGCAGCATGAGACAAGAGTCTTAGGATGAGCCTAATTCTCAAATTTCACGTAGAATAGATATAATTTTAAACATGGACAAAAACAGTGTATACAAAGAGGTTTATTCCAGGTTATTCCATAGAAATAAAACATTTTTGTGCAGTAAGCATTACTTTCTACCATTTTTAGCTGAAAAATCATTTTTTTTAATTGTCCTATTTCAGGTGATGTATGAGTTAGAGATGCTTTTGTGGGAAACATTTCCTGAAATCTAAACTGACATATAACCAAATTTCTGGAACAACACCTCTTTGTAAATTTGAGAATTATAGAAAATCAACCATTGAACTTAAGAGCTAACTTAACTAAGGAATACAATTTTTGTTTAGTGTGATAATGGCAATTTGTTTATGTAGGAAAATGTCCCCTTTTTGAGAGAATATTGAATTATTCAGGGGTGAAGTGGCATGAAGACTGGGATTTGCTTCTTAAAAGTCTAGCAAAATGAAAATTAATAGAATGAGTGTAGCAAAATGATGGCTGTTGAATGTAGGGGATGGGTTTATAGAGGGAATTATTTCTTTTTTCTTTTTCTTTCTTTTCTTTCTTTCTTTCTTTCTTTCTTTCTTTCTTTCTTTCTTTCTTTCTTTCTTTCTTTCTTTCTTTCCTCCCTCCCTCCCTCCCTCCCTCCCTCCCTCCCTCCCTTCCTTCCTTCTTTCCTTTCTTTCCTTTCCTTTCCTTTCTTTCCTTCTTTCCTTAAAAGCACAGGGCTTGAACTCACAACCCTGAGATCAAGACCTGAGCTGAGATCGGAAGTCGGACGCTTTACCTGACTGAGCCACCCAGGCGCCCCAGTGGAGGGAGTTTCAACTCTTTTTTTGAGTGTACCTGACAATTTTTACTATAAAAGGGGTTAAAAATACAATCACGTAAAGTATTAAAAAATTAATTTTCTTTCAGGTGTTCTCTTGAATGCCATGTCTTCTCAGTTATTTTATTTTTTATTTTTGTTTTTCAAGATTTTATTTATTTATTAGAGAGAGAGTGCGTACACACAAGTAGGGGGAGCAGCAGAGGGAGAGGGAGAAGCAGGCTGCCCGCTGAGCAGGGAACCTGATGCGGCTGACTGGGCCACCCAGGCGCCCATTAGCTGTTTCTTTTAAAAAAGTATTCAGAGAACATCAGTTAATGCCTTATCAATTGACCCTTCCCTGCCAGATACCAGATGGACTGGACACATAAAGAAAACTCTTTCTTCGAAGTGCACATCAATAAACACAAAATTTCAGGGATAACCCTGCGTCCAAGCTCATTTGTTTCCCTGAAGTCCCTTCTCTCCTGGGGGGTGATTTATCAGTAGCACAAATATGACCGTGTCCCAGGAGGCTGTCATCCTTCAGGATGGGTTCTAAACCCACCAGCGAGCCACCTGAATCTGTCTCCCTCTTCAGCTTTGCCTCGTGCCGCTGCCTGCTGCTTAGGCTTCTGCTCGGGTCAAGCTTAATCGCTCGTGGTTCTCCACAGCCACCTTCCCACACAGCAACACCCCCCCCCCCCCGCCCCCCCCCCCTCCCCCCCCCCCCCCCCCCC